>NW_027442515.1:0-106295 GCF_048569485.1 Anomaloglossus baeobatrachus | reverse complement strand
TAACCCCCATTCGGATGGCGAATATAAATCAGATTCGGAGTCATCCCCAACACAGAGTCCAGCAAAAAACAAGATTAGAATGGAACATTCAGACGATAATAATGGCAATACAATAAATCATGTCATCAACTTTGAGGATATCGCTTCGTCTGATAAAAACGCCTATGAAAATTTTGTGAAAAGCGCAATGGCAACAATGTTCGAAAAATGTAATATTCTGTTTCAGAATCAAAACAAGCTTTTGCAAGCCAGCATTGACTCTAACAACAACAGGTTCTCAGAGCATGAAGATAGAATAAAAAAAATTGAGGATAACAGCCAATCAGTAGACTTGGAGCAAGCAACAATGAAGAACGAAATCCGCCAATTAAGAGCCAAGATTGCGGATATGGAAGATCGAAATCGTAGAAACAATGTCAAGATAAGAGGCATCCCAGAATCCGTACCCCCGAAAGGACTTTCCGAATTCTTGAAAAGCATCATATGTGCTGTATTACCTTCTGTTAAAGAATTAGAACTTATTATCGACAGAATACACAGACTCCCGAGACCCAGACATATTTCCGAGGAAACTCCAAGGGATACCATAGCAAGAATCCATTTTTTCCATTGTAGCGGGGTGGGGGTCCCCCAGGACGACAATGAGGCAGTGACCCAAAACAGTCTGATCCAAACAGTTTTATTGTCCTTGCTGTACAGGAAAAGTCATCCGGAACACAGCCGGGTACTCACAGTCCATATGGTTCCCCGTCACACAGGCACGGCTTGCCGTAGGAGACGGTCTTACTATATTCCGTTTTGCTATTCCCGGGGGTCCACAGACCTGTGTTATAGTTCCACACAGGCCTGAACTCTCTTCAGTTTCCTGCTCTGCAGCTTACACAACACGCTCTGCCCCACCCAGGCCTTTACAAAGAGCTTTTAAATGAGAACTGTGGACATGAGCCACCTGCATAACCCGGCCTGGAGGTTTCCGGACTGACCACTATGTAGGGCTCTAATATGTTTCTGTGCGCATTCTGGGAGATACGTACCGTCCGTCACATATCAATGGCCCCGCTATCTCACATACCCCCCCCCTCCGTTCAAACCCGAGGGGATGAACGGACGCACCCAAACAGGCCGCCCGAGACACGGCATCGGCATTGCCCTGGGACGAACCGGCCCGATGTTCTACCGTAAAACTGAAATTCTGAAGGGACAGGAACCAGCGGGTGACCTGGGCATTCCGTTCCTTCGCATTTCTCATCCAGACGAGGGGCGCGTGGTCCGTTACCAACCGAAACTGTCGCCCGAGCAAATAATAGCGCAGGGACTCCAAGGCCCATTTAATAGCCAAGCACTCCTTCTCCACTACGCTATAATTCTTTTCTGCCGGGGCAGTTTCCGGCTCAAATAGGTAACCAGATTCTCAGTTCCGTTCACCTCTTGCGAGAGTACGGCACCCAGACCCACCTCGGAGGCATCTGTTTGTACCAGGAAGGTGTTACCGAAATCGGGGCTAATGAGGACAGGTTGACCACACAAGGCAGTCTTCATGGACTGAAACGCTTCCTCAGCCTGAGGGGTCCAGCGTACCATAGCCGCCTTTTTCCCCTTCAGCAGATCGGTCAAAGCTGCTGTTCTCCCAGCAAAGTCCGGTATAAACCGCCGGTAATACCCGACAATGCCGAGGAACGCTCTCACCTGTTTAGTGGACACTGGTCTGGGCCACTTTTGGATGGCCTCTATTTTATTTACTTGAGGTTTGATCACCCCGCGGCCAATCACGTACCCCAAATAGCGGGCTTCCTCCTGACCGATTGCACATTTCTTTGGGTTTGCAGTCAACCCTGCCGCCCGCAGGGAGTTAACGACGGCCTGGACCTGGGACAAGTGGGTCTGCCAATCGGAACTGAAGATGATGATGTCGTCTAGATAGTTACCAACCTCATGTCCTAAAGCAACTGCGAAACACGTGTCGGAGTGTGAGGGCCGCGGCAGGATATTTTCAGGTGATGTAATTTGTTATTTCCATTTTCAATGTACCTGTTATTTACCGTCTTGCCTGTTTAAGTCTGCCTGCATTACCACTCCCCCTTCCCCCCTTGGTATCTACTCAGTTGCTTGTGCCTGGCATGTATTATGCTTTATTAAGCTGTATTTTTGTTCACCTTACTTGTTTTGGTGAACGTTATATCGCATAGACAGTTCCAACTTGGAAGGTTGCCCCACTTAGGGGTGTGACTGATATTGGCATGATTCATATATATGCCATGCACGGACAATGTGTGGATCTGGATGGGTGAGGGGCAGTAAGTGGATCTTCACTGCAGGTGGAATACTTTATTGCTGCACTCTGTGTTCTGCACATGGTTGTTGATCAATATTCACACATATGCTCTGCAGGTTGGTGGAATTCCATCTGCACAGCAATTCAGTAGTGATTCATTATAACCAATGAGCAGCGCAGGATATTGCAATTAGTCTAACAGGTATGCCGGTGCAGGTGTATAATTTTGGTCACCTGAAAAACCATTAATCTTTGGTAACTTTTCCTGACTGTGTCCCTCTCTGTTTACGGTACCTTTTGTCTGTTTTAAACTTTTTTAATCAATATTAATAAAGGTGTCTTTTTTACTGTCTTTCGTGTCACTCGTATATGTGGGTGTCCATTGACATCCATGGTTGTGTGTAATTATGTCGTCTAGATAGGCGGATGCGTACTTCTGATGGGGTTCCAACACTATGTCCATCAGTCTTTGGAAAGTAGCCGGGGCTCCATGTAAACCAAAAGGCAAGACAACATAGTGATAGAGCCCCTCTGGTGTAATAAAGGCCGTTTTTTCCTTGGCTGACTCTGTCAGCGGCACCTGCCAATAGCCTTTGGTAAGGTCAAGCGTCGTGAAATATTGAGCCTTTCCCAACCGTTCAATAAGTTCGTCCACCCGGGGCATAGGGTAAAGGTCAAACTTGGAAACCTCATTCAATCTCCGGAAGTCATTGCAGAAACGTAGCGATCCGTCGGGTTTTGGAATCAGCACAATGGGACTAGCCCAGTCACTCTTTGATTCCTCGATCACCCCTAGGGTAACCATCTGTTTCACCTCTGCTGCAATGGCTTGTCTCCGGGCCTCAGGCACTCGGTACGGTTTAATACGCACCTTTACTCGAGGCTCGGTGACAATGTCATGTTGGATAACCGAAGTACGGCCGGGTATCTCGGAAAACACATCCGAGTTCTGCTGTACCAACTTCCGAACCTCCCGACGCTGCAGTTTAGTGAGGGTGTCGCCTAAGTGTACACTCCCTTCTGTTCCCAGGATGGGTGGCACTACAGGTTCCCTCCAGGACCCACCGGTGTTACTCCCGTCACCATACAGTCACGGTCTTTCCAGGCTTTAAGCAAGTTAATATGATACAGTTGTTCCGGCTTCCTCCTCCCCGGCTGGTATATTCGGTAGTTCACCTCCCCCACCTTTTCCCGAACCTCACACGGCCCCTGCCATTTGGCCAACAGTTTACTCTCGGCCGTGGGCACCAAAACCAAGACCCGATCCCCTACATCAAAAGATCTGATGGTGGCTCGTGTGTTATAAGTGCGCCTTTGCGCCCCTTGTGCCCTCGTTAGATGTTCTTTTACAATAGGCAAAACCGCTGCGATGCGGTCTTGCATTAGAGCCACATGTTCAATCACACTTTTATATGGGGTGGGCTCCTGTTCCCATGTTTCCTTGGCTACGTCCAGCAAGCCCCTAGGGTGTCTGCCATAAAGCAACTCGAATGGCGAAAAACCCGTGGATGCCTGCGGCACCTCTCGGAGCGCAAACATAAGATAGGGCAACAGCATGTCCCAGTCCTTGGCAACCACTTTTTTAAGCATGGACTTAAGGGTTTTGTTGCACCGCTCGACCAGCCCATCGGTTTGCGGATGGTACACCGATGTGCGCAGGTGCTTTATTTTCAACAGTTTACATAATTCTTTTGTCACCTTGGACATAAACAGGGTCCCCTGGTCAGTAAGGATCTCCTTTGGTAACCCAAGACGACAAAATATGGCAAATAACTCCCGAGCAATAAGCTTCGCGGAGGTATGGCGCAGCGGAATGGCCTCTGGATAGCGTGTGGCGTAATCCACAACCACCAATATGTGTTGGTGACCGCGTGCGGATTTTACCAGGGGCCCTACCAGATCCATTGCGATCCGTTCAAAAGGTTCCTCTATAATTGGAAGAGGCACCAATGGACTCCGGAAACTCGCAATGGGCGAGGTCAGTTGGCAGTCCGGGCAGGATTCACAGAATTTCCGTACATCTGCGTACACTCCTGGCCAAAAGAACCTCCGTAAAATACGCTCTTGTGTCTTGGTAGCCCCTAAGTGTCCCCCCAGGGGGTGTGTGTGAGCCATGTTAAGCACTGCCTGACGATGGGTTTGTGGCACGACCAGTTGTTCTACTATCTCTTCCCTGCTTTTGTCTATTCAGTAGAGTAAATCATTATAAACCGCCATGCGGGGAAAGACAACTTCTGCCCCTGGTTGTTGGGCCACCCCATTCACCTCTTTTACATTCTCCCACGCCTGGGAGAGAGTAGGATCCCTTAGCAGGGCCATCCTGAAGTCCTCCCGGGATGTTTCCAGCTCCGGGATCGCTACAGTCTCTTCACTTTCCCCTGCCAACACCTCTAGTGGACCCCTGTCAGGGTCTCCCCCTGTCCCAAGGTCGGCGATCCCTACAGCAGGTATCACCGACTCGGGATCATCGGGCTCCGCACCCAGATTTATTTTTGCTTTGGAAAAGGTATTATTTCTATCCCCCAGGTACCAAAACAACGGAAAATCCCTTCCCATTACTACCCCATATGGTAGGGTTTTCACCACTCCTACCACATGCGTCACGTCCCCGCACGAAGTGGAGAGGCATACCTCTGCTGTTGGATATTTGCGGAGTTCACCATGTATACACACAATCCCAACCTCCCTCTCCGTGGACTCCGACCCCGAGATCAGCGACCCATGAACGAGGGTCACTATACTGCCTGAGTCCAAAAGGGCCTCTGCCCGATGTCCATTTACATACACATGACATAGAGGAGGTTCAAGAATAGGGCGTGCAGCATACACCGTATTAGCATACATAGACATTCGGCGGGTGTACCCACAATCCATGGACTCCGTAATCAACGGGCAATAAGCGGCGATATGGCCGGGCCCTTGACATCTCCAGCACTTCATAGCGGTGGCCCCACCAGTTTTTATTACTATTCCTGGGGGAACTAGTCTTTTGCCGCTCTCAGTGTGGGTTGCCCCCTCAATATGGGCTTTGTTTTTGTTGTTCACCAGTGCCGTACGTGTCTCTCGGCCAGGGTCCTGTGGCCGCCGGGCTTGACGCACTGTGGCAGAGTCTCGTATAAAGTCCTGTGTGGCGGTATATCGCTCAACTAAACTCACCACCTGGTCCAGGTTACCCGGGTCTCCTTGCCCCACCCAACGTTGAATAGCGACTGGCAAAGTCCACACCAACCGGTCGACCACCACCCTTTCCACCATCTGGGCTGGAGACAACACCTCCGGCTGTAACCACTTTTTAACCAGTTGTAGTAAGTCATATGCCTGAGACCTGGCTGGACAGGTCTCCACATAGGCCCATGAAAACACTCGCTGAGCCCTCACGTAGGTATTGACCCCCAGATGTGCAAGGATCTCACCTTTCAATTTCTTGTAGTCCAGGGCATCCTCCCAGCTGAGGTCGAAGTAGGAGTTCTGGGGTGTGAGAGGTAGCGGGATCGATGCCCGCATTCTCCAACATAATGTAGCGGGGTGGGGGTACCCCAGGACGACAATGAGGCAGTGACCCAAAACAGTCTGATCCAAACAGTTTTATTGTCGTTGCTGTACAGGAAAAGTCATCCGGAACACAGCCGGGTACTCACAGTCCATATGGTTCCCCGTCACACAGGCACGGCTTGCCGTAGGAGACGGTCTTACTATATTCCGTTTTGCTATTCCCGGGGGTCCACAGACCTGTGTTATAGTTCCACACAGGCCTGAACTCTCTTCAGTTTCCTGCTCTGCAGCTTACACAACACGCTCTGCCCCACCCAGGCCTTTACAAAGAGCTTTTAAATGAGAACTGTGGACATGAGCCACCTGCATAACCCGGCCTGGAGGTTTCCGGACTGACCACTATGTAGGGCTCTAATATGTTTCTGTGCGCATTCTGGGAGATACGTACCGTCCGTCACGTATCAATGGCCCCGCTATCTCACACCATATAAAGGAGGAGTTTATGCAAAAATTAAGAAAAATGAAAAATCTCCCGAAGCCCTTTGAGCTAATAAGAGTATTCACTGACCTCTCCAAAGAGACCATGGCAATGCGCAAATCTTTCAATTTAACCACTAGCTTCTGCCAGGATAATGGAATCCAGTACAGATGGGTCTTTCCCACTAAATTATTGATCTCATTCAGAGGGAAAATAGTACCCATTACAATTCCTGAAGATGACCACCGCTTTGTCAGCTCCCTTGAGGAACGAGAAGCCCCTCACTCAGATCCACGATGTAGACCAACATAGACTTGGCCCTGAAAAAATTCTTTGATTTATTTTGATGGGCCTGTTATTTTCTCATCAAGAGATCTTGTGCTTTAAAAATATAATACAAGCTTATCTATTCATGTTATGGTTATAATGCAAACGTTATACATGTCTTTCCCAATTTTCACATGATGAGTGACTCACGGTAACATAATTTGTTGTTTCATTTTATATATAACCTTTTATTTTTCACAAAACTACAATTAGTACTTGGAGATAAAGTACTATATTAAAGTCTTTACAGCAATAGACTAGTGCCTCAAGAGGGAAGTGTCTGACAAAAGGCAATTCCCAGAGATTTATTTTGTTGGAACAATATTTTTTTTCTTGTTTTTCTGTTATTTGAGTATCTTATAGGTAAAGACACTGAACGACAAGATACAGAATTAAGAACCCTTAAATTTTGAATAAAGTATCTGAAGTAAGATACTTTAGAAAATTACTGTTTGTTTACAGATATTTACAAATTAACTGTAGCAGTTTTGTTAAGCGTTCGCATTGTACTAGTATTGGTATACAATACAGAAATTTATCTTTTATATTAGGTCAGCTAAAAACCTTGGTAACCCATTTCAACACTTAATGGATAACATGTAAATATAATTAAACCCCAAAACAACTGTAACCCAAAATGGACATAAACATTCTATCACTAAATGTTAAAGGTATGAACAGCCCTAATAGAAGATTCATGATTTGGAAGGAAATCAAAAATTGTAAAGCAAATATAATCTGTCTTCAAGAAACAAGATTGGCCAGAAACAATCACCCTAAATTTGTAAATAAGAATTATACTAATATTTTCAAAGCCCTTAATGAAAAAAAGAAAGCAGGAGTTATTGCGATAATCAGTAACTCAACTAGGTTCTCCTTGATATCTGAAATACAAGACCCTGAAGGACGGTACCTTATCCTTATTGGTAAAATTAATGACCACCTATGTACTATCGTAAATGTATATGCCCCAAACAGTGGCCAGATTACTTTCCTAAATAATCTAATGGAAAAAATTCAGAAGCACAAACAAGGAGATCTCTTTTTAATAGGCGATTTTAACTTGATACCTGATATTAAGATGGACTCAACAGCAAATCCAAGACAACATCACCCATCATTATATAAATGGCTTCAAATTCATAAACTGTTGGACACCTTCAGATGTCTTAACACCACATCTAAGGAATATACCTTCTACTCATCAGCCCACAAAACCTTTTCTAGAATAGATTTACTTTTAACTGAATCCCTTTCAATCTCCAGACTAACTAAAATAGAAATTAAGGATAAAACTTTCTCAGACCACTCTCCCTTATTCTGCACAATTAAAGTAGGCCCCCCAGACAGATTAAATTTCACCTGGAAAAATAACCCAGCAATTTTCCAACACCCAAACTTTCAACAAGAAATTGAAAAATCTTTAAAAAATTATTTCTCCGAAAACGCCTCAGAAACTATGAATCCTTTTTCAGTTTGGAATGCCAACAAGGCGGTACAAAGAGGCATTGATTCAAATTTCTTCAAGACTGAAAAAACAAAGGAATTCAGATCTGTCTAAAATACAAGAAAAAATAAAAGAAAAAGAAAAAGAACAGCAAAGACTACACCAGCCCAGCCAACAAATACATGTCAACATTATAAAATTGCGTATACAACTGAGAGACTTACTTCTGGCTGACTATGATAAATATGTGAGAATATTAAATACAAACCATTATAGATCAGTTAACAAACCAACTAAATATATGGCACGTAGAATTAAACAAAAAAGAATTAGGAATAGGATACACAAGATAAAACACCCAGATGGCCATTATTATACCCATCCAAAAGACATCGTAGAAGCATTTGTGAGTAATTTAAAAAAACTATATAACCTCAATTCCACTCCTTCTGACCAGAATGATAACCTCAACAAAATGAATAACTTCTTGGACAAAATCCATCTTCTTAAACTAAATGAGCATCAACTAAATATTTTAAATCGTCCATTTACCGACTCCAAAATTTTACAAACAATTAAAAACCTAAAAATAAACAAGTCCCCAGGGCCAGATGGGTTTTCTAATGAATTTTACAAGACTTTTTCCCAATTACTTGTACCTCACCTCTGTATAATTTTTAATCACGCAGCTTCCACCAGAGAATTCCCTGCAGAAATGCTCCAGGCAAATATAACCCTCATCCCTAAACCAAATAGTGACCCTGAATTATTGACTAGTTATAGACCCATCTCTCTAATTAATACAGATGTAAAAATTTATTCAAAAATATTAGCCGAAAGATTAAAAGAAATTCTCTCATCATTGATCCATCAAGACCAATTAGGATTTGTTAAAAATAGACAACCATCAGACGGTACTAGAAGATTACTAAACATTCTTGAATACGCTAAAAAAT
This sequence comes from Anomaloglossus baeobatrachus, assembly GCF_048569485.1. Lineage (NCBI taxonomy): Eukaryota > Metazoa > Chordata > Amphibia > Anura > Aromobatidae > Anomaloglossus > Anomaloglossus baeobatrachus. The sequence goes on along the minus strand of NW_027442515.1, from coordinate 97,323 downwards.
CTAGAACACCCACCCTACTTTTATCACTTGACGCTGAGAAAGCATTTGATAGAGTGGGGTGGGAATTCTTGGAAAACACCCTGAAAAAATTTGGCTTTGACAACACATCCATTAACTCCATCATGGCGCTATATTCCTGCCCCTCAGTCACAATTAAATCAGACAACCACTCTTCGAAATCTTTTATGATAACCAATGGAACTCGGCAGGGATGTCCATTATCACCGCTACTTTTTGCCCTTATTATGGAACCTTTGGCAGAATGTATCAGGTCAAATGAAAAAATTAAAGGTATTTCCATAGGCAAAGAAAACTTTAAAATAAGTCTTTTTGCGGACGGTGTAATTATGACTCTTAGCGACCCATTAAACTCCATCAAGGAGACCAACAACATTTTGAAAGAATTCTCCATTGTTTCAAACTTTAAAATTAATGAGAAAAAGTCAAAAATGCTAGCTCTTAACCTCATCCCAACAGCACAAGAAAATCTTAGAAATAATGTTAATTATGAATGGGTTACAGACGCTATTGAATACTTAGGTATTACTTTCACAAAAGATATTAAAAGCACCTTAATCCTCAACATGAATAAACTCACAACTCAGATTGAAAAAGACTTTGCAACATACAACAAAACCGAAACGACATGGCTTGGTAGAATATTGGTAGCTAAGATGTTTATTCTACCCAAAATTTTATATACAATTAGATGTCTACCTATCATCATCCCAGACGAATTCCTAGTGAAATTGCAAAAATCGATCAACAAATATGTCTGGAATAATAGTAAAGCAAGGGTGGCCAAAAATACATTATTAAAAATAAAATTAATGGAGGATATGGCCTTCCTAATATACAAGCATATTATTACTCAAATTTATTAAAACAAACCAACAATTGGTTATTAAAAAATAAAAATACTCCAACTTGGGTTAACCTGGAACTAATATTATTAGGAAATAATTCTTTCCGCTCTCCTTTATTGGAACAGTTACTAAGCTCTGGAGGCCGAAAATCCAATACCTATGATAGCAGCACTATTAACCCCTTCACGACCATGGACAGAAAGATCCGTCCTTGTGCCCTGGGCCTTAACGACCAAGGACGGATCTTTCCGTCATGGCGGAATCGCGGCACCGGAGCCTCCGGTGACTGCAATATGTTAACATAAACCGCAGATTCGGGGAGGAGGGGACCTGTTCCTGACCTCAGGAGGGGTGGTGCCTCCTCCCCGGACCTACGGAGGCTGTGATTGGCTGAAGAACGCCGCTTAACCAATCACAGCCACTGTAATGTTCCAACCATTTAAAGTGACTGAAACATTGAAATCCAGCCCTGGCCAGTGCAGCTGTAGCACTGGCCATTGGCTGGAGCTGGGTGACCTCACTGGATCACCCTCCCCCAGCTCCAGTAGCTCTGATTGGAAAGATTGGCCTTGTGACCGATTTCTCCAATCACAGTGGACCTGTTGCCGGTGACCGCCCCCATCAGCTTCACTTGTCGTCCTTGCAGCACGCCAGCACAGTGAGTGTACACAGTGCAATGGCAGGGCGACAAGCTCCGGTCCCATGCTATTATGAGACCGGAGTATGGGACCCGGAAGTTGCCGCGCTGCCATTGCACTGTATGAAACCGTCGAAAAGCCTCCCGATCCGCTGCCCTCCACGATCTGCCACCTATCTCCCCGATCTCCTGCCCGCACCCCCACCCCTCGTATCTGCTGGCCGCACCCTCACCCCCACACCTCCCGATCCGCTGCCGCCGCCCTCCATCTGCCACAGTGCCACCGCTCCCCCCGATCTGCTGCCCGGCCCCTCACCCCTCGTGATCGGTGCCCGCCCCCTCACCTCCGTGATGTGCTGCGCGATCCCTGTCCTCCTCCATCTGTCATAGTGCCACCGCTCCCTCCGATCTGCTGTCCGGCCCCTCCTCCTCATGATCGGTGCCCGCCCCTCCCCTCCGTGATGTGCTGCTCGCCCCCTCCCCTACGTTATGTGCTGCTCGCCCCCTCCCCTACGTGATGTGCTGTACGCTCCCCCCATCTCTCACCCCCGTGGTCAGCTACCCGCCCCCTCCCGTCACCCCCGTGATCTGTGCTCCCTCCCCTGTCACCCCCGTGATGTGTGCTCCCTCACCTGTCACCGCCGTGATGTGTGCTCCCTCCCCTGTCACCCCCGTGATGTGTGCTCCCTCACCTGTCACCCCCGTGATGTGTGCTCCCACACCTGTCACCACCGTGATGTGTGCTCCCTCCCCTGTCATCCCCGTGATGTGTGCTCCCTCACCTGTCACCGCCGTGATGTGTGCTCCCACACCTGTCACCGCCGTGATGTGTGCTCCCACACCTGTCACCGCCGTGATGTGTGCTCCCTCCCCTGTCACCCCCGTGATGTGTGCTCCCTCCCCTGTCACCCCCGTGATCTGTGCTCCCTCACCTGTCACCGACGTGATGTGTGCTCCCACACCTGTCACCGCCGTGATGTGTGCTCCCTCCTCTGTCACCCCCGTGATGTGTGCTCCCCCCCTGTCACCCCCGTGATGTGCGCTCCCTCCCCTGTCACCCCCGTGATGTGCGCTCCCTCCCCTGTCATCCCCGTGATGTGCGCTCCCTCCCCTGTCACCCCCGTGATGTGCGCTCCCTCCTCTGTCACCACCGTGATCTGTGCACCCTCACCTGTCACCCCCGTGATCTGTGCTCCCTCACCTGTCACCCCCGTGATCTGTGCTCCCTCACCTGTCACCGCCGTGATCTGTGCTCCCTCACCTGTCACCCCCGTGATGTTTGCTCCCTCACCTGTCACCCCTGTGATGTGTGCTCCCTCACCTGTCACCCCGTGATGTGTGCTCCCTCACCTGTCACCCCCGTGATCTGTGCTCCCTCACCTGTCACCGCCGTGATCTGTGCTCCCTCACCTGTCACCCCCGTGATCTGTGCTCCCTCACCTGTCACCGCCGTGATCTGTGCTCCCTCACCTGTCACCGCCGTGATCTGTGCTCCCTCACCTGTCACCCCCGTGATCTGTGCTCTCTCACCTGTCACCCCCGTGATCTGTGCTCCCTCACCTGTCACCCCCGTGATCTGTGCTCCCTCACCTGTCACCCCCGTGATCTGTGCTCCCTCACCTGTCACCCCCGTGATCTGTGCTCCCTCACCTGTCACCCCCGTGATCTGTGCTCCCTCACCTGTCACCCCTGTGATCTGCTGTCCACTCTCCCTCCACCTCTCACCCCCATGATCTGCGCTCTGCTCACCTGTCTCCCCGTGATCTGCGCTCTCTCACCTCTCACCCCCGTGATCTGTGCTCTGCTCACCTGTCTCCCCCGTGATCTGCGCTGCGCTCCCTCTCCCACCTCTCACCCTCCCCGATCTGCTGCCTCCTTCATCTCCTGTCATCCTGCTGCCTAGATCCATCCTGTAGGGTAACTATCCCCAATCTCACCTCCCACTCCCCTTCCCCCATCCTCTGCCGCTCCTGCATTCACTGCGCCCTCTCCCATCTGCCCCCACCCTATCCCAGCTGCCGCCGTCTCACATTCACAGATGCTCCCTTTATATGCCGCTGCCCCCCCATCTGCTGCCGCCCAATCTGCCGCCCGTCAATCTGCCGCTGTTCTGATCCATCCTGTAAGTATTGTTCGTGGCTCTTTTCTAACTATCCCCAATCGCATCTCCCACTCCCTCCCCCCCCTCCTCCCCCACCTGCCTGCCGCCAAGTGCTGATCAGCTACGTGATTGGCTGATCAGGTACATAATTGTTGCTCTAGTTTTTGCTTTTTTTGTGCACCCCAAATAAAAAAAACAAAACAAAACATGTACAATTAGGTGCCTGATCAGCAATCGTCCTGCAGTCGTACTCGACTTTGGACAGGACTTCTTTTTTCCATCCCACCTAGTCCCCCCCCCTTTTTTGCAGAACATTTGTGCGTGCGCCCTATTTTTTTTTCTATGCCATGGGGGTCTAGTTTCCAAAATGGGGTCACATGTGGGGGAGCTCCACTGTTTTGGCACCTCAGGGAGTCTCCAAACAAAACATGGAATACGCTAATTATCCCAGACAATTTTGCGTTTGAAAAGTCAAATGACGCTCCTTGCATTCTGAGCCCTGCTGTGAACCCAAACATTTGATTTCCACCACATATGAGGTGTCTGTGTACTCAGGAGAAATTGCACAATACATTTTATGGTGCAATTTTTCCTGATACCCTTGTGAAAAAAAAGCTACCTGGTTGAAGTAACAATTTTGTGGTAAAATTTTTTTTTTTATTTGCACGGCTCAACTCTATTGCTCAATAAACATCTAGATAAATGCCATGAGGTGTCTAGTTTCCAAAATGGGGCCACATATGGGGGAGCTCCACTGTTTCGGCACCTCAGGGGCTCTCCAAACGCAACATGGTGCGGCTAACGATTCTAGCTAATTTTCTGTTCAAAAAGTCAAATGGCGCTCCTTCCCTTCTGAGTCCCGTCGTGCGCCCAAACAGTGTTTTTTCACCACATATGAGGTATCTGCGTGCTCAGAAGAAATTGCCCAACAAATTTTGGGGGTTCATTTAATCCTACTACCCTTGTGAATATGCAATATTTGAGGCTAAATTAACATTTTTGTTGCAAAAAGTAAAATATTCATTTTTTCCTTCCACATTGCTTTAGTTACTGTGAAGCACCTGAAGGGTTAATAACCTTCTTGAATGTGGTTTTGAGTAGCCTGAGGGGTGCTGTTTTTGGAATGGTGTCACTTTTGGGTGTTCTGTGTCATGTAGACCTCTCAAAATCACTTCAAATGTGATGTGGTCCCTAAAAAATGTGGCTTTGTAAATTTTGTTGTAAAAATGAGAAATTGCTCATAAACTTTGAACCTCTATAACTTCCTTAATTTTTTTTTTTTCCCCCAAATTGTTCTGATGTAAAGTAGACATGTGGGAAATGTTATTTATTAATTATTTTGTGTCATATGTCTCGTTGGTTTTAGAGCATAAAAATTAAAATGTTTGAAAATTACAAAATTTTCAAAATTTTCGTGAAATTTCCGTTTTTTTCACAAAGAAACGCAAAAAATATCGGCCTAAATTTACCACTAACATGAAGCCCAATATGACACGAGAAAACAAACTCAGAATCACCGGGATCCGTTGAAGCGTTCCAGAGTTATAACCTCATAAAGTGACACTGGTCAAAATTGCAATAAATGGCCTGGTCTTTAGGGTCAAAATAGGCTTGGGGCTGAAGGGGTTAATGCTGCATTTACTTCCTGGGAAAAGATTTCAAGAATCTCCAAAGACAAAATGACTTTTGAAGTCTTTAAAAATACAGAGATAAAAAATATAGATTTGTCAAACAATACGGAGACAGTAGATAGATGGATCCAGTCAGGGATAAAATACATAAAAAATATATACGATGGTGCAAATTTCACCTCATTCTTACAACTTAAACTACAAAATAATATACCAGATAAAGATCTGTATTTCTTCCTAGAAATAAGGAAAACCATCCGGAAACTTATAGAACCCAAATGTAAAATAAACAAATTTATACTTAAATTGATAAACAACAAAAATAATAAACTAATATGGAGTCATAAGAACATCTATCATGCCTACAATTCTGAACTCACCACAAGAAAATTGATACACATATCCAGTTGGGAAAAGGACTTGAAAGTAGAATTCACCCAAGTCCAATGGGATAAAGTCCTTAAAAACACATACCTTTCCAATATCTGCGCTACATTACATGAAGCTTATTATAAGATTTATACCAGATAGTATTTCACCTGGACAAAGGAGCTAAAATATTCCCAAGCCATAAACCAACATGCAGGAGAGGTTGCGATACAAAAGGTGACATTGTGCATATTTCTTGGAGCTGTCCTAGAATCAGAAGCTTATAGCAGAAAGTGTCTAAAATAATAAATCTGATAATGCACTCAAAAATAAGTCTAACCCCACAATTAGCTCTCTTATTGATAGATTCGGATACAATAAACATAAAATACAGGGCCATCGTAATTCATATCCTTCTACTTACCAAAGTCGAATTGGCAGCACGTTGGAAATCCAATAAAATTCCAGATATTTACGATCTAATAGAAAAAATATCCCTTCATAAGTTCTATGAAGAGAAGCATGCTCTAATTAATAACTCTTGGAACAGATTTCATAAAAAATGGGACCCATGGACTGACTTTATTAACAACAATACATAAAATTTTAAATCTAATCTAGTTCTAATTCTTGTATAAACGTAATACACGATACTTATTCAATTAGTTTAATAAGAAAATTATTTGTTTACATCCATCTCCTGACATATTTTATTTGAAAATCATACGTTGTAAATTTTTAATCTGACTGTATGTCATAGTTTTTACCAATGTTATTTGTTTTGTTTCTCCTTTTGTATATGTCTACTGTATATTATTTGTTTGATATAGCATGAAGTAATGCTATACAGCACATTCTGTTTTATTGTTTTTGTTAGAACTGTTTTATGTATAAACTTTGAAAACCTAATAAAAATTATTGAATCATAAAAGAACGCCATATTAAAATTATTTATTTGCAAAAACTTTCTTTCTGACTGATCAAATATGTTATTATCAATGGCTCTTTGTATCATGTCTTTATAGGCTACCATGGCTATCTCATAATCAGTCCATTCCACTATATGATAGTAGGTAGGGTCAGATAGTATCCTTAGGGCTTCACTTATATATTCCCCTCTGTCTTGGATTACTATGCCTCCTCCCTTACCGGCAGATCTGATGACAATCTCCTGATTTACGTTTAAATTTTTTTAATGCTATTCTCTCTTTCTTGGAAAGATTGTGCTGTAGGCACCTTTTACTATTCATAACCTCTTTTAGATCTGTCAGTATAAGGTCGCTAAAGGTCTTGATGTGGTGACCTTTGCTACCTGTAGGGTAAAATTTTGATTTGGGTCTAACTTTAGCATGAAAAAAAGAGGGGGTCTGTTGATGGAGCTGTAGTAAGCTTAGTTCTGCTCCCTTATCTCTGTAGTAAGCTCGGTTCTGCACCCTTATCTCTGTAGTAAGCTCGGTTCTGCTCCCTTATCTCTGTAGTAATCTCGGTTCTGCTCCCTTATCTCTGTAGTAAGCTCAGTTCTGCTCCCTTATCTCTGTAGTAAGCTTGGTTCTGCTCCCTTATCTCTGTAGTAGGCTTGGTTCAGCACCCTTATCTCTGTAGTAAGCTTGGTTCTGCACCCTTATTTCTGTAGTAAGCTCAGTTCTGCTCCCTTATCTCTGTAGTAAGCTCTGTTCTGCACCCTTATCTCTGTAGTAAGCTCGGTTCTGCTCCCTTATCTCTGTAGTAAGCTTGGTTCTGCACCCTTATTTCTGTAGTAAGCTCAGTTCTGCTCCCTTATCTCTGTAGTAAGCTCGGTTCTGCTCCCTTATCTCTGTAGTAAGCTCTGTTCTGCACCCTTATCTCTGTAGTAAGCTCGGTTCTGCACCCTTATCTCTGTAGTAAGCTTGGTTCTGCTCCCTTATCTCTGTAGTAAGCTCGGTTCTGCACTCTTATCTCTGTAGTAAGCTTGGTTTTGCTCCCTTATCTCTGTAGTAATCTCTGTTCTGCACCCTTATCTCTGTAGTAAGCTCTTTTCTGCACCCATATCTTGGTAGTAAGCTCGGGTCTGCTCCCTTATCTCTGTAGTAAGCTCAGTTCTGCTCCCTTATCTCTGTAGTAAGCTTGGTTCTGCACCCTTATCTCTATAGTAAGCTCAGTACAGCACCCTTATCTCTGTAGTAAGTTTGGTTCTGCTCCCTTACCTCTGTAGTAAGCTCCTTGCAGTTCCCATATCTATGTAGTCATCTTGGTTCTGTTGCAATATCTATTTCAATTTCAACTTTTAATTCTCGAGTCGTGAGCCTGTGCCGCCCCCAAATAAGCAGTTGGGCTGCTCGGATCCAGATCCGCAGTGGCACGAGGGGTCTCCGGACCCGGGGGTCGCAAGGACACTCAAATAAAAAGGGACGTATAAGTACGGGGATTGCTGTAGATACTTCGTGACGTCACCCACGGTGTGTGGTTATGTGGAATACCACTGCTGCGGTTGGGAGGCACCCAGGGGCGATGGGATGGGAGCTGGATGTTAACCCCTCCGTTGGTAGGGGTGGATGCCCCGGGGCTCAGTGCCCAGAACACGGGGAGTGATGTAGGCCGGAGGTGGCGCACTGGGCTGGATCGAGGAGTGTTGGTGTACTCATTGTTGAATAACTGCACACAAGTCTGTTGGTAAACCAAGGTGTCAGTGGCTGGCTGCCGTGTCCGGGTGTACTCAGGCCCCACACCCGGATGAGACAACCCTCACAAGGTGAGTTGTGTTTTGTTTTTTATAACTCGTGTGCGGCTGTGCCAAGGTGGGGATGGGGGGGCCAGTGCCAGCGCCAGCATGGGGTGGGGGGAGAACGCACATGCCAGCATGTGGTGGGGGAGAACGTACATGCCAGCATGGGGTGGGGGAGAACGCACATGCCAGCATGGGGTGGGGGAGAATGCACATGCCAGCATGGGGTGGGGGAGAACACACATGCCAGCATGGGGTGGGGGACAACACACATGCCAGCATGGGGGGGAGAACACACATGCCAGCATGGGGGGGAGGAACACACATGCCAGCATGGAGGGGGGGACACACATGATAGCATGGGGTGGGGGAGAAACACACATGCCAGCATGGGGGGGACCCATACATGACAGCATTGGGGGGGACACATACATGCCAGCATGGGGGGGGGAAACATGCATTCCAGGATGGGGAAAACATGCATGGCAGGATGGGGAAACATGCATGGCAGGATGGGGAAACATGCATGGCAGGATGGGGCAACATGCATGCCAAGATGGAGGAAACATGCATGGCAGGATGGGGAGACATGCATGCCAGGATGGAGAAAACATACATGCCAGGATGGAGGAAACATGCATGGCTGGATGGAAAACTTGCATGCCAAGATGGAGCAAACATGCATGGCGGGATGGGGGAAACTTGCATGCCAAGATGGAGGAAACATGCATGGCAGGATGGGGAAACATGCATGCCAAGATGGAGGAAACATGCATGGCAGGATGGGGAAACATGCATGACAAGATGGAGGAAACATGCATGCCAGGATGGGGAAACATGCATGCCAGGATGGGGAAACATGCATGCCAGGATGGGGAAAACATGCATGCCAGGATGGAGGAAACATGTATGCCAGGATGGAGGAAACATGCATGCCAGGATGGGGAAAACATACATGCCAGGATGGAGGAAACATGCCATGATAGGGTACATTTACCAGGAAGGGGAACATGCCAGGAAGGTGGACATTTACCAGGATGGGGGTACATGCTAGGAAGGGGGACATTTACCTGGATGGGGGTAAATTAACCAGGATTGGGAACATTTACCAGGATGGAGGACATTTACCAGGAATGGGGTACATGCCGGGATGGGGGAACATTTACAACGATGGGCAATATGTCAGGATGGGGTACATTTACCAGCATGGGGGAACATGCCAGAATGGGGTACATTTACCAGGATGGAGGACATTTACCAGGATGAGGTATATTTACCAGGATGGGCCATGATGGGGACAAATATACCAGAATGTAGGAAATATATATCAGGATGGGGGACATGTTTACCAGGAAGTGGCCAGGAAGGGGGACATAACTACACAATGAAGGGGGAGGGGAGCACCTCGTACGTCTTCATGGGATTTCAAGATGTTCAGACTTTGAAATGTAGATGTGGATTACAGGGTGACCTCTGATTGCATGCTATGCTAAAATCTATGTCTAATATACTGCAATTTTTTCCAGAAAGATCAATCCAACTGCTGTGTCCGGAAAAGACTGGGGCTCAGCTTCAATGTGTGGTAAGCACGAATGAGCGTGATGCCCCCTGCTGAGAAGAGAAGACTGCAAAGGTTAAGCTGGTGTCACACACAGCGACAACGACAACGACGTCGCTGCTACGTCACCATTTTCTGTGACGTTGCAGCGACGTCCCGTCGCTGTCGCTGTGTGTGACATCCAGCAACGACCTGGCCCCTGCTGTGAGGTCGCCGGTCGTTGCTGAATGTCCAGCTTCATTTTTTGGTCGTCACTCTCCCGCTGTGACACACACATCGCTGTGTGTGACAGCGAGAGAGCGACGAAATGAAGCGAGCAGGGAGCAGGAGCCGGCGTCTGGCAGCTGCGGTAAGCTGTAACCAGCGTAAACATCGGGTAACCAAGGGAAGACCTTTCCCTGGTTACCCGATATTTACCTTCGTTACCAGCCTCCGCCCTTGCTGCCAGTGCCGGCTCCTGCTCTGTGCACATGTGGCTGCAGTACACATCGGGTAATTAACCCGATGTATACTGTAGCAAGGAGAGCAAGGAGCCAGCGCTAAGCAGTGTGCGCGGCTCCCTGCTCTCTGCACTGTGACATGTAGCTGCAGTACACATCGGGTTAATTAACCCGATGTGTACTGTACCTAGGAGAGCAAGGAGCCAGTGCTAAGCGCGGCTCTCTGCTCTCTGCACATGAAGCACAGCGACGTTATGATCGCTGCTGCGTCGCTGTGTTTGACAGTAAGCAGCGATCATAACAGCGACTTACAAGGTCGCTGTTACGTCACAGAAAATGGTGACGTAACAGCGACGTCGTTGTCGCTGTCGCTTAGTGTGAACCCAGCTTAAGGTTACAATCAATTATTTACATAATAGGATTGGTTGGCACTTAGGAAAAAAAATTGGGTTTAGGGCTACAGTTTGGGCACTCGGCCTGTGAAAGGTTCACCATGACTGCTCTAGAGTCTGTCACTGTCACTGACAGACCCACTTCACTCCTCTCTGTTTCAGACTGTCACTACACTTGAACTCCAAAGTAGACTGCACTCAAACTTCAACTGACTGGTTTCCTCCCCCAGATCCTCAAGACCTATAGGTGGGTGCTCCTAATCCACTTGGTCCTGCCCACTAGTGTGTCCTTCCCACCCTGAGGGGGGTGGCTAGGATTTTGTGTCTGATGGGACCCGGTGTGGGAAGGTGTTGTGTGGGGTGTAGTACCTTCTGTGACCACCTGGCGGTGCCAGGGCATCACATTCCCCCTTGGTTGAATACAGCCCGTCTGCGGGCTGCCCGACCACTGACGTTTATTTTTCTAAAGAAACGGGAAAAAAGTAAAACAGGGTAAAACATTTTTTCCCTTTATGGGAGGCACATTTCTTCAATGTTGCATACATAAAAAAAATACATTCCCGTTTTTCTTCACCCGCCACCCAAACAACCTCGTTCCATGGTGCCACTGCTAAGAATGGTGGGCACCCCTTTTCCCCAGTCCACAGGAGTTTTGGGTAACTCGTACACGGGCCAGGTAAAACGTTCCTTACCGGCAGTCCATCTCAAGGGCCCCAAGTCTGGGGGACCCCTGGCCTGGAGGTTAGCCACCAGTTTCAGTAGTGGCTGGGCCTCGGCCTACTCCACCGCAGGCCCTTCCTCCAATCTACCTCTCCAGAGGCAGTGTAGGTGGTGAAAAATAAACAAGAAAGTAGGTAGGGGTATTTACAAGCCCCAAGAATGTTTTTGGGGTGACCTCACCAGTCCTGAGGTCGTGGTCCATGATTAAACGGCAAAAAACGGGGTTAACTCTAACAAAATTTGGTTAGGTACACGGTTGATTGGCATTTGCTTATATACACAACATATGGACACCACTCACTACAGACTAGTTTCCCTGTACCTGAGTGGTGGCTGACCTAGGTTAGGGTGTGTGGACCTTCTTAGCCCGACGGGTTCACCTAGGTTCAGTGGGATAGAGTGATGTACGGGTCCCTCACTCCTAAGGTCTGGCACAGCTGGTAGGGACTACGGGGGCGTGGTGTAAGTGTTGGTGCATCCCTGGGTGCAGGTGTTGGTGCGGTACTGATAGACCCTTCTGGCTCTGTATCTTCTTCCATGGATTGTGGGAACATTATAACGGGAACAATCACCGCTCCACTCTCCATGGGCCAACCAGCTGGGAAGTCTCCCATGATGGTGTGGATCACCTCTTTTTCCTTCTCTGTGCCTGGAGTGGGAATAGGACCTTCCTCCACTATCTTCAGCTCTGGCTCAGATTCCTCTCCAGGTACTCTTGGATTTGCCGTAACTGCATCTGGCGTTTTGTACCCCAGTCCGTGGTTGGGGAAATGGTCTCAGGAACCTCTATAGCCATGTCCACATCCACCGGCAACCTTCCAGGCCTCGCCCTCATCAGGTACGCTGGTGCACACTTGGTGGAACTGCTAGGGATGTTGTTAGACATGTCCACAAGATCAAGCAGTCTTTCAAGCCACAGGTCCACTCTTCTAGGGGTAAGGTCTTGAGCAGGTTGAAGACCAAATGGTTCATCTTCTCACACATCCCGTTAGTTTGGGCATGATATGGCGTGGTACGGATTTTCTTGCACCCATACTAACTGCAGAACTCCTGAAAGATCTCGGCTTCAAAGGCAGGACCTTGGTCAGTAAGCATCTTCTCTGGGTAGCCGTGTGGCCGGTAGAAATATGCCTGAAAGACCCTTGCTGCCATGCGAGCTGTCAGATCCTTGACGGGTACCAACCCCATGAACCTTGAGTAGTGATCCACTATCGTGAGAGCAAAGGCATATCTGCTCCTGCTTGGTGTGAGCTTCACATGATCCAGAGCAATGCGCTCCAGCAGCTGGTGGGTGACAATTGGCTGTAACGGGGCTTTCTGGCTGGTGCCTTCCTTTCTTCTTAGCACGCAGGGACCACAATCCCTACACCATGCTTTAATGGATTCTCTCATCCCAGCCCAATAAAAGCGCTCTCTCAGCAGCATTTCCAACTTCTTCCAGCGGAAGTGTCCAGCTCCATCATGATAAGCCTCTAGGACCACGGGTACGTATGTCTGTGGCACCACAATCTGACAGATCCTCTCATGCATCTTGGGGTTAATGAGTCCTCTATACAGTTAGCCTTGTTGCAGATACAGCCAGCTCCTCTCCTTCCAAAGCCTCTGGATTTCTGCTGGGGCAGTGGGCCCCAATCTGGCATCAGCTTGGGAAATCATCTCCTTCACCAGCCTGACTGCCGGATCATTATCTTGAGCTTCTTGCCACCCATGGTGGAGCAATGGGTTGAAGGCTGCCTTCTGCTGACCACTGTATGGTCTGGTATCTTCCAGACTGTCAGGTTGATGGAACGCAGACAATTCAATCTCTTCCAACTCATCTTCATCCGCCCTGTCGTTAGGTAAGTGCGGCATCCTGGATAACGCATCTGCATTGGTATTCTTTTGGCTGGCACTGTATTTTATAGTGAAATCGTAGTTCGCCAGCCGAGCTACCCAGCGTTGTTCCAGGGCTCCAAGCTATGCTGTGTCAAGGTGGGTCAGGGGATTGTTGTCCGTGTATGCAGTGAATTTTGCAGAAGCGAGGTAATGCTTGAACCTCTCGGTCACTGCCCAGACGAGGGCCAGGAACTCCAGCTTAAAGGAACTATAATTCTCAGGATTCCTTTCCGTGGGGCGGAGCTTCCTGCTTGCATAGGCTATTACCTTCTCCTTGCCATTCTGTATCTGAGACAGGACAGCACCCAAGCCCACGTTACTGGCATCAGTGTATAAGATAAACGGAAGACAGTAGTTGGGATAGGCCAGAATCTCTTCTCCGGTCAGAGCTGACTTCATCTGTTGAAAGGATTCTTCCTGTTCCTCATTCCAGACGAATGGGGAACTAGAGATCTTCCCATGCTTTGGTTGCCCCACCAGGAGATCTTGCATAGGAGCTGACATCTTGGTGTAGCCTTTGATGAAGCGACGGTAATAGCCCATCAGGCCCAGGAATTGCCTCACTTCTCTGACAGTGGTAGGTCTTGGCCAGACCTGAATGGATGTAATCTTCTCTGGATCCGGTGCTACACCTTCTGCATTAACCACATGCCCGAGATATTGAACTTTGGGTTTCAGCAGATGGCACTTGGATGGCTTCAGTTTCATGCCATACCTGGAGAGGGCCTCGAATACTTCGCCAAGATGTTCCAGGTGTGCTTCAAACGTCTTGGAGTAGACGATGACATCGTCCAAGTATAGCAGGACCGTTTCAAAATTGCGATGTCCCAAGCAGCACTCCATCAGCCTCTGGAAGGTTCCTGGTGCATTACACAACCCAAAGGGCATGCTGTTGAACTCGCAGAGACCCATCGGGGTAGCGAAAGTGGTCTTCTCCCGGTCCTCCTCTGCCACAGACACCTGCCAGTAACCGCTAGTAAGGTCAAGAGTTGAAATGTAATTTGCAGTCCTCAAGGCAGCCAAGGATTCTTCAATACGGGGAAGAGGGTATGCATCTTTATGAGTTATTTGGTTGATCTTCCGGTAATCCACACACATCCTCATTGTGCCGTCCTTCTTTTTCACTAGGACCAATGGAGGGGTCCAGGAGCTACAGCTATCACGGATGACCCCTGCCTCCTTCATGCTCCTCAACATGTCCTTGGCGCATTGGTAATGTGCAGGTGGAATGGGCCTATATCTCTCTTAGATGGGTGGATGCGCACCTGTGGGAATATGGTGTTGGACCCCCTTGATCCTCCCAAAGTCTAACGGGTGTTTACTAAAGACTTGCTTATACTCCTGCATTACCCTGTAAACCCCTTTGTGGTGTGTAGGTGTGGAGTCAGTGCCTACATGTAGTTCCTACACCACTCCTCTAGCTGCTCTGGTTGACTATCACTGGTCGACTGGGATGCAGTGATTGTGGAAGCTGTTGTCTGGATGGCATGGGTGTCTACTGTGAACAACTTAGCAATGGTGGCATAACGGGGTAGCTTAACCTCTTCCTCTCAGCAATTCATCATCCTCACGGGCACTCTCCCCTTCCGGACATCAATTACTCCCTTGGCTGCCAATACCGTGGGCCAGGGCTCTGACGGCAGAGGCTCCACTACTCCACTGTTGGGTAATCCTGTCCACGGGTACCTACTGCTGCCCTGCACCAAATCATCATCTCACTCCGCAGAGGCACTACTAGAGGCGCTACATTCATCACTCATAAACCACCAATCTCTCCACCAGACAAGTTCACTTGTTGCCGCTGCAGGAGGGCCCGGATTTCACGTTGCAGCGCCCTCTGCCAGCCCACTCCTGCAGTTGCAGACAGCTGTTGCAGCAAATGTAATACTTCTCCCATACAATTCTCAATAACATTAGTCCCTAGGACCATTTTTGGGTTACGGTCGCTAGGGTCATTCTGCACCACAATTAGTCCTTGATGCTCTAGCTCCACTCGCCCCACCTTCAGAGTCACCTCTTTGAACCCCACTTGGGTAATGGGGAGTTCATTGGCCGCAATGATAGTAAGGCCGGAGTCTTGTGGGGTGAGTTCATCATCAGACCAGTAGCGCTTATAAAGTACATAGGGTATGGTTGTTACCTGCGAGCCAGTGTCCAGAAGTGCAAACGTCGGGATCCCGTCCACAGCAAGGGATCTCACAGAAGCATTAGATGACGTCGAGAATCGCGGCCGCCGCAATAACCTCAGAATCCGAGGCCTTCCTGAGGTGGTAGACTCCAGAGATCTCCCATGGGTTCTACAACGGGTGTTTAACAAAATTCTTGATGCTCCCCCTGCTAATGAGATAGAGCTGGATAGGGCTCACAGAGCTTTGGGGCCCAGATCATCTGACCCTAACCGTCCCCGGGACGTCATTTGCAGGATCCATCACTACGTGCAAAAAGAGGCCATCCAGCAAAAGCTCAGAGACGGCGCCTCAGCTCTCTTCCAAAAGGTCAAGCTCCAGATCCTGCCGGACCTATCTCGCCTCACCCTTCAGAGGAGACGAGCCCTAAGACCACTTCTGGATCTGCTTAGTGCACACAACCTCACTTACAGCTGGGGATTCCCGTTCCGCCTGCAGGTACGACATGATGGCCAAATGCATATTCTTCGTTCCCCTTGGGACTTTGATTCCTTCACAGCGGCCCTCCGCATCCCGCGGATTGAGATCATGGACTGGCCGGGCATCCCTCTGGAGCCCGAGGGAGGCCCGACGCGACATCGTTCCAGAGACCGCCGTCAATGAGATAGATGAACTTTCGTCAAAAGAATCCCTGCTTCTCGGTTCCGTATAAATCTGGTTGTTTTCCTGAGTTATGGGGGGGGGGGTTCTATCTCAGGGACTTTTCATTTTACAGTCTTGCCAACTGAAGTTGTGGCGTTCTACATTTGCCTGATTTTCACTGATGTCGATTAACTTTTTCTTTTAGGCTGTATGCTCTGCTGGTGTGTGGAGACTCTTATGCAGTATGAGCCCGGGGAGTCCACCTTGAGGTCCCCCTGTCCCATAAACTTGGGGACCCAGATTCGAAGCTTGACAAGATGTCTTTCTCTTGATTCTCCCTTTCTCTATGCTTTCTCTCTCAATTCTGCTTCTGGACCATGGCTAGTGGGCTTTCACTTCTGTATTGAACACCTTAATCTGGGGCAGCAAGGGGGGCCCCTCTCCCCTTGGTAGAAAGCCTAGCCCCCCACAGGGGTCCAACGTCTTTAGGACGTTTAACTTCTTTATCCCAGCTAGTGGACTGAGCCCATTAGTCCACATCTTTTTAGTGTTCTACTCTATCTCTACCTCCTCGACCCTCCTCTCATTTAACCTCTAATCCTTCCTTCTTTCCCTTTGTTTCCTGCTCTCTTCCTCCTTTCAATCCTAGCTCCCTCCCCTTCCTCTCTCATCCCTCTTTTCTCTCTCCCACCCTCCTTGCCTCCCCCGTCCCTAGACTAAATACCTCATATCGTGGAGCAATGGCGCAGATTAATGTTACCTCTTACAACACCAGGGGTCTCAACTCGCCTCAGAAGAGATCGCAAATTTTATTTGAAATGCACAAAAAATGGATCCACATACTTATGTTGCAGGAGACTCACTTCAAGGAAGGCCATCTCCCTGCACTGAAGGACAGGAACTACACCTCCTGGTTCCACAGCCCCAACCCGGCTTCCAGGTCTGGGGGGGTCTCTATTATCCTTCACAGGTCTTTGACCCACACGATTGTGGATTCCTTGGCCATCCTCGGAGGTAGGTTTATTTTTTTGAAATTATGCATTGGCTCCACCGTATACACAATTGCCAACTGGTATCTCCCCAACAGGGATCCCTCTCGGGCCTGCGCCTCTATTCTGTCCCGTCTGGCTGAATTTTCTGAGGGCGTGTTAGTAGCTGGTGGAGACTTTAACCTCACACTTGACCCAGACATAGACACCTCGTCAGGGCGTCATTTTATACCACGCAGAAAACTTAAGGCCCTTAAACGTGACATTCAAAATATGCAGTTGGTGGATGTATGGCGTGCCCTATACCCCACCACAAAAGATTACTCCTACTACTCCCCAGCCCATTCATCATATAGCCACCTCGACATGATCCTCCTGAGCCAACATGTCCTGACGTGGCAGGTTGGAGCGTCTATTGGGAACCTTTCTCTCTCCGATCACGCCCCGGTCTTTGCTCACTTCACTCCTCCAAATAGCTCACAGCGCCCATGGACTTGGCGCCTCAATGAAAATTTGCTTAATGATCAATTGTGCTGTAGTGAAATACGGAGCCACATATCTGAATTCTTGGAAAATCATGCCAGCGACCCGACTCCTCTTCCGACACAATGGGAGGCGCTAAAGTGTGTAGTTCGAGGTTTATTAATGAAACATGGCTCTAGATTCAAGAAGGAGAGGTCTTCCCTTTTCACAGAGCTCCTACAGCAGATTGCCTCTTTGGAAGCTGCACACAAGCACTCCCTTTCCGCCATGGTTTATGCGGACCTCACAAAGGCTAGGGAGGGGCTGAGGGACATTCTCGATCAAAGGTACAGGAGACAAAGGGCCAAGTTAAGTCGATATTTATATGAGCATTCAGACAAGTGTGGGACAGCCTTGGCTCGTTTTCTGCACCCCAGAAATGCTATTGGCCATGTTCCAAAAATCCAGACCAGTGGGGGGGGACCCGACCCAAGATCCCATCCAAATTGGAAACCTGTTCCGTTCGTTCTATGATGACCTCTATAATTTGAAGGGACAGTTTAGAGATATGCCGCCACAATCTTTCCAGCGTAAAGTTAACGAATATGTGCAGCAAATTGCACTCCCTCAGATCTCTGAAAGGGATGCGGTAGCCTTGGAAGAGGACTTCTCCACAGAAGAGATCCTTGCCATAATTAAAGCCTCGTCGAATGCTAAGAGTCCGGGTCCGGACGGATTTACCTCCAAATTTTATAAGATATTTGGTGACCAAATTGTCCCTTTCCTCACGAGGGTTTTTGGCTCTGTATCTGGAGACTCACCCTTTGTCGCCCAGTCCCTAGAAGCCCATATTAGTGTTCTACCCAAACCGGGGAAGGATCATTCATCTGTCTCTAGCTACAGACCTATCTCCCTCATCAATGCTGACATCAACATTTTTGCCAAGGCTCTCGCCAATAGACTGGCTCCACTTCTTCCCGATATTATTCACACTGATCAGGTTGGCTTTGTATTGGGTCGTGAGGCCAGCGACAATACCAACAAAACCCTTATTCTTATGGCGTGGGCTAAGGCCAGAGGTCTCCCTACGTGCCTTTTCTCCATTGATGCAGAGAAGGCCTTTGATAGAGTCAGCTGGGAGTTTGTGATGGCCTCTCTGCGGCAGGTGGGACTGGGAGACAAATTCATTGAAAGGGTCTCTTCCCTTTATAGGAATCCCTCTGCCAGGGTCAAAGTCAATGGGTTTCTCTCATTACCAATTGCAATACATAATGGTGCACATCAGGGGTGCCCCCTTTCCCCCCTACTTTATGTCCTGGTTATGGAACACCTTGCCGTGACCATCAGAAACAATTCCAGTATCCACGGGATAGGGGTGGGGGGTGGGGAATGCAAGGCAGCTCTTTACGCAGATGATCTATTTCTGTTCATTTCACAGCCTCGCCTTTCCTTCCCCTCACTTATTCAAGAGTTTGAAAAATTCAGTCACCTCAGCAACTTTAAGGTCAATTACCCCAAATCCGAGGCATTAAACATATATCTCCCTGATGCTGAGGTGGATCATATCAAGAAAAATTTCCCCTTCAAGTGGCAGGACTCCGCCATTACTTACTTAGGGATAACAGTCCCCGTGGATCTCTCAAAACTATATCAGCTTAACTACCTTCCCCTTCTCAACAGGACAAGAAAGGATCTTACCTCATACAATAGTAAAAGACTATCCTGGTTTGGACGAATAAATGTTATCAAAATGGACGTTTTGCCTCGCTTTTTGTACTTGTTCCAGACGGTCCCCTTGGTTCCTCCTGCGGCCTTTTTCTCCAGCCTGCAGTCAGTTATCACGCGCTTCGTGTGGGGAGGTAAGCGCCCGAGGATAAGCTTCACTACCCTTTGCAGACTTAAAAGCCGGGGGGGGGCTGGATTGCCCAACCTTAAACTCTATCAGAAAGCGGCTCTACTGATGCGATTACTAGATTGGCAATATCATGGGGCCACAAAGCAGTGGGTAAGCCTAGAAGAAATGGACCACGAGATCCCCTTGCGTTACCTCCCTTGGATTAGCTCGGGCTCCAGGGGCCAGCCTCTCTCTGAGGTTGATCTCTTGAGGGCGACATTGAGGACGTGGGATTTAGAAACCAAAAGGGGTCGTCTGTCCAGGGGGCGTGGTCCCCTCTCCCCTATCTTTTCAAACCCAGATTTTGCCCCGGCTGTTGGGCCCGATGTTTTCCTGTGCCGGAGGAGGAGCGGGGACGTGCGATTCTTTCACATACTTCAGGGATCCCCATTGCCCACATACGACTTGCTCTCTACCTCTGTCTTGGGAGGGGCCATACCCTGGTTTGAATACTTCCAGATCGGGTCTTTCTTGACCGGATCAGGCCAGGAGGCACTTTATGCTGCCCCCCCTCCTCGTTTGAAAAGCTCTTTCTTTTGGAAGAGGCTCCGGGACATACCCTGTCCCTTATCTATAACCTTTTGATCCAGAAGGGGGATGTGGATGAGCTCAAATTTGTGGGGGGATAGAGTAGAGACTTGGGCGTGACTATCCGGGTTGAGGAATGGAGGACTGCTTTTCTTTTCACTCACAAATTTTCTAGGGCTTGTTCGGTCCAGGAAAAGGGTTATAAAATTCTCACCCGCTGGTACCGCTGCCCTCATGCCCTACACGCAATCTTCCCTTCAGTGTCAGACAGATATTGGCGGTGTAATCACGAGAGGGGGGATATGTTGCATATATGGTGGAGCTGTAGCCTCATTAAGCCTTTTTGGAGTGGGGTCTTCTCGGCATACAATAACATTAGTGGGGAGGCCCTCTCTGGTTCTCCACAAATCGCTCTCTTATCTATCCTACCGGGGTCTGTAAATTCTCAGAAAATGGGACTATTGCGGTTTTGTCTAGCGGCTGCTCGAGCCGTGATCCCCAGACACTGGAGGTCCACCCGTGCCTCCGCCTTGGATGAGTGGCTTGAGGAGATGGCCTCCCTTTACAGAATGGAGAGTCTCACTGCTGAAATTCAGGATGCTAGTGAAAAATTTATTAAGATCTGGAGTCCCTGGGTCATTTTTTTGGATTCTCCGGACTTCAGGTCCCTCTTTGGGGCGAGTTGAGACTCTACCTAGATTTTCCCTGCTAGTTATTCCCGGCCTTTCTTGCCCTTCCCCCATGATCCTTTTCCCCGTCATCATTCACTTTGTCTACTTCCCTCTTTCTTTCTCTCTTTATTTCTTTTCCTTCGACTGACCATTATGTGCCTCTATGGTATGAATGGTAAATCTTTGCTGTTTATGGTATAATTTATGGATTTTATACTTTTATAATGGTTCAAGACAGAATGATATAAATGTTCTTAAATGTTCTTTATTGTAACAAACTGTATATGGCTACAATCATGCAAAGCCTTTCATGTTTCATTGCATTCTTGTTTTGTTTTTTTTTGTCTCTATTTGGGGATTTGCCTTGGTCTGCAGCCCTGCTTATTGTAACCAACCTTAATTTTTCAATAAAAAAGAGATAAACATAAAATTATTATTATTATTAGTATTATTATTATCTCTGTATATGAATAATAATATTTAAAATTTAATAAGAAAAAGTATAGCTTATTTTAAGTTTTCACATTTTTTATCATAAAAATTATAATAATTTTATTATTTTATTTCCCTCAGAATTTCTCAGTAAAAGCAAATTGATGAAGTATTACATTTTATTTATAAATTTATTTTTATCCTCAAACAGGTAATATATATGTTATAATGTGTAAGGCAAATCGCGAAAGCATGCTAAATAATTATTATTATTTTCTCAGGTAGCAATCGTCAGGAGGAAGATCAGTTGTTTTAACATCTTTCTTTTAGGAATATGAATACATATATCTTCCTTAGTGCTATTTTGGGAATGTAACTAATATGTGTAATCTGAGTTTTGGAGTGGAATGCTTACACTTGCTTGCCTTTTTGGAATGTTTTTTGTCTTTAATCAAAAGCATGGGACTTTGAATTACTGAGCTAATAATAAATGACTGTCCTGTTAGAGGTCAAACGTACAGTATGTAATTATCAAAGGTACCTGGTACTCATGAGTATATGTAATATTTAATTTGTATATTTCAAGAAGTACTTCAAATTAGTTGTCATATCTTTGAAATGCGCATAGAAAAATTGGAAAATCAAAAAGGGATATGTGTTTGTCAACGGTTTTCTATGTGGATGTATATGTTAAAGAACCGTTACAGTCTTGTGTACATATATGTGTGTATGAATGATTGACTGTCTGAGCAGCTGCTGATGATCATTACTTGTCCAAAGAGTTTGAAGTTTAAAAGAAAAACAAACTACTTCTTAATTTCAAAGTTTATATGTTTAGTTATAGTTTATTTATAGTTAGAATAAATAAGTTATAGTACATAAGTATTAATAATGAAGGAATTTATACAGAATATATTTTATTCATAGACATATTTCTTTAGTATAGATTGTCATGATCCATATCAAAGGTTAACTCTGAAGAATGACATTCTAGTGTTACTTATTTTACTGATACACAGATTGGTAATCATTTTCTTTTCAAATATCATAGTATCATAGTATCATAGTTTTTAAGGTTGAAGGGAGACTCTAAGTCCATCTAGTTCAACCCGTAGCCTAACATGTTGATCCAGAGGAAGGCAAAAAACCCCAATGTGGCAAACAAGTTCCAATGGGGAAAAAATTTCCTTCCTGACTCCACATACGGCAATCAGACTAGTTCCCTGGATCAATACCCTGTCATAAAATCTAATATACATAACTGGTTATATTAAATTTTTCAAGAAAGGCATCCAGGCTCTGCTTAAATGTTAGTAGTGAATCACTCATTACAACATCATGCGGCAGAGAGTTCCATAGTCTCACTGCTCGTACAGTAAAGAATCCTCGTCTGTGATTATGATTAAACCTTCTTTCCTCAAGACGTAGCGGATGCCCCCGTGTTCCAGTCGCAGGCCTAGGTGTAAATAGATCTTTGGAAAGGTCTCTGTACTGTCCCCTCATATATTTATACATTGTGATTAGATCTCCCCTAAGCCTTCGTTTTTCCAGACTAAATAACCCCAAGTTTAATAACCTGTCTTCGTATTGCAGCCCCCCCATTCCTCTAATAATCTTGGTCGCTCTTCTTTGCACCCTCTCCAGTTCAGCTATGTCCTTCTTATATATCGGTGACCAGAATTGTACACAGTATTCTAAGTGCGGTCGCACTAGTGACTTGTACAGAGGTAGAACTATATTTTTTTCATGAACACTTATACCTCTTTTAATACATCCCATTATTTTATTAGCCCTGGCAGCAGCTGCCTGACACTGTCCACTAAAGTGAAGTTTACCATCCACCCATACACCCAAGTCTTTTTCTGTGTCTGTTTTACCCAGTGTTCTACAATTAAGTACATAATCATAAATGTTATTTCCTCTACCCAAGTGCATGACCTTACATTTATCTACATTAAACTTCAATTGCCACTTCTCAGCCCAATCCTCCAATTTACATAAATCTCCCTGTAATATAAAATTATCCTCCTCTGTATTGATTACCCTGCAGAGTTTAGTATCATCTGCAAATATTGAAATTCTACTCCGCAGGCCCCCAACAAGGTCATTTATAAATATGTTGAAAAGAAGCGGGCCCAATACTGACCCCTGTGGTACCCCACTATGAACTGAGACCCAGTCCGAGTACATACCATTAATAACCACCCTTTGTTTCCTATCACTGAGCCAGTTTTTAACCCAGTTACACATATTTTCCCCTATCCCCATTATTCTCATTTTATGTACCAACCTTTTGTGTGGCACCGTATCAAAAGCTTTTGAAAAGTCCATATACACAACATCCACTGCATTTCCCTGGTCCAGGCTTGAACTTACCTCTTCATAGAAGCTGATCAAATTAGTTTGACAGGATCGATCCCTCATAAACCCATGTTGATACTCTGTCATAAGGTTATTTTTCTTGAGATACTCCAGTATAGCATCTCTCAAGAAACCCTCAAGGATTTTACCAACCGTAGAGGTTAAACTTACCGGCCTATAATTTCCCGGCTCAGTTTTTGTCCCTTTTTTGAATATTGGCACCACATTTGCTATGCGCCAGTCCTGCGGTACCGACCCTGTTATTAAGGAATCTGAGAAGATTAAAAATAATGGTCTATCTATCACAGAACTCAATTCCTGTAGTACTCTGGGGTGTATGCCATCCGGGCCCGGAGATTTGTCAACCTTAGTGATTTCGAGGCGGCGGCGTACTTCCTGCTGGGTTAAGCAGGTAATATTCAAGGGTGAATTTATGGCATCACTGGTCATGTCATCTGCCATGGCATTTTCTTGTATAAAAACCGTAGAAAAAAAGTCATTCAGCAGGTTGGCTTTACCCTCATCCCCTTCCACCATTTCACCAAGACTATTTTTAAGGGGGCCAACACTATCGCTTTTCAGTTTTTTACTGTTTATGTAGTTAAAGAATATTTTAGGATTATTTTTACTTTCTCTCGCAATGAGTCTCTCTGTCTCAAACTTAGCTAACTTAATTTGCTTTTTACATATTTTATTTAATTTTCTATAATTATATAATGCCTCATCACTACCTACCCTCTTTAATTCTTTTAAGGCTTTCTGTTTTTCTTTTATTGCTTCCCTTACAGCTCTATTTAGCCATAGGGGTTTCCTCCTATTTCTAGCATGTTTGTTCCCATAGGGTATATTTTCTGCACAAGCCCTATTCAGGATGCTCATAAAAGTCTCCCATTTGCTTTGTGTACTTTTATTACTTAGTACATCATCCCAGTTTATTGCACTAAGATCATCTCTCAACCGTTTAAAATTTGCTTTCCTGAAGTTTAGTGTCCTTGTAGCCCCTCTACTATACATCTTACTAAAGAATACATGAAAACTTATTATTTTGTGATCACTATTCCCCAAGTAACCCCCAACTTGTAAATATGGTCTTGAAGATATACAACATAAATGTTAATTTAATTTAATCGTGATATATTAATTTTTTCATAACATCATATTTCATGATATTAAAAGAGAAAGGTTTGGTCTAAATTATATATGTATATTTGATTATAATACATGTCTATACAATATTTTAATAATTAATATTTCAACTACAAAGGAAAAATTGAAGTATGTATAATCACAATGCTTTTACATACTAAAGAAGAGTATTGTCAGCAAGGTTATATGACTTAATTATTTCTATAGGTTAATGATATGACAGGCATGGAAATCATATAAGATATTGGTAATATTAAGGTTATGTGTTATTAAGGACATAAGTGTCATATACATAGAAGGCCTTATTTTTATTCCAACTTTTATCCTTGATTTTTTTTTCTGATTTTCATTTTTCCTTTTTATTCTTATTTTTTTATTTTGATTATTTTTATTTAATATTTAAATTTTTAATCAAAATTTTAATTCTACAATTTTTATTTTTCCTTCTATATTTTAATATCTCAATTGAGAAAACACTTCAATATTTAGTTAAGTAATATCTAATATAAGAATATTACTTTATTAAATATGAATCATATTAAAAGGGAAAGTTCCAATTTGGAAGAAAAGAACACTTCATTCATCAATATATTCAATTATTTACTTCCTAGTAATACATTATTCTTACATTAGTATGTTAACGCAATAAGGATGAAATATTGGTTATAGTTACACATTTTCTTATATAGTAGGTTATTTAATAAATAATAGACAAATCAAATAAATTAAATTAGAGTAATAAAGATGGAAAATCGAGGTACATCTAGGTTTACCTTCCTATATTTAAATATATTATATTTTTTAATCAATAATAAGCATTTATAATGAGTAATATTGTGTTTTGATGGAATCATCCAGTCTTTTCTAAAAAGTTATTTGCTTTGGTTTAGAATTTTACAAATGATCTAACTAAATAAGCCACATTGTTGCCTTTCATATTTATAATATGGTACATGTTATATGTACATATTATATTATTTCATATTTAGGATTACAGTTTGGTTATATTCAAACACATTGCCACCTATGGGTTGGAAAGGTAATTACACCAATGACAAAAAAAGGTTATTACATGAAAATACTATCGTTTATACCATTATGCAGTATTATTTCATCATTTTAAGTATCAAGTATATTAATACTTTTATGATAATAATAATAATAATGACATGGTATTATAATATTAGAGTTATGATAGGCTGTGACATTTATTAGTGGTAGTATCATTGCCATATTTGGTATCTAGATTAGGGAATGAAGTCTTCAATCAAGATTACAGCAAGATAAAAGACTTTTATTAATTTTTAAAGTTAAAAGGGATTCCACAAAATGTTGCAAAAGCTGATACTCAAAGGTCCAAAAGGTAACATCTCAAATAAGACTGTGTTAAATACAATGCACTTACCGCTTCTGGACCTCAGCAAGATGGTGATCTTATGGTGCTAGGATGCAACCCTGACACATGTTCTGTGCATTAAGACCTCACCACACTTACCAGGGAGAGTAAAAGAGTGTTAAAGTTAACCCCTGTCATGCTGACCAAGAACGTCTCAACACCTGTTCTAAGAATGACAACAGGCAGCACAGAGGATAAGGGTGACTAATGTAAATTACACTGCACATATATCAGAGGCCTATGCTATTTTTCTACACTTATGAACTGTGGTTTATCAACATTAAATTATGGACTTTGATTAAATATATGGACTTTGCAATAAAGAATAAAGTTTATGGATCTAACAATGATAAATGCAATATTGGACAGTATCAAATCGATAACCAATCATTTTTTATCAAAAGATTTATTTCAAAAGACGTGTTTATGCCAGATTACATTGGAGATAAGAAGACATCATCCCAGAGGACATCAGATGGTGACCGGATCTGTTTTGCATCTTTTTTAGTTTTAGGAAAGTATAATTATGTATTTTATATGATTATCAGTCATGGCCTACCATAATATGAATCCACATTATTATATTGTTGAACATACACCATGAATAATGCAAATTGATTATTATTCATCATTATTATAGACATTAATCCACTATCACCAAAAAAGGAAAGATCTGTTATTTTAATGATGTATTAATTTATTTTGGGGGTTTAATTAATAATTTACCCGCTTCAAGGGGGAATTGTAAAAACATTAAAATTAATACATCTAGATATCAAACACTTTATAATGGAACATATTATATATGATGACAGTCATGTCTATATTGAAGGGCATAGCTTATTGATAACAGTATTTATAAGGAATTAATATTTTGAGTCTGTATTGACTATAGATAGTTGCTGACATAGTCATATATATAAATATATAGCTTTGGAAGCTGCTAGTGAGTGACCTCATGCGTTCAGCAAAATCACCCTATATGGATTGGACAGCTGCATATATCCTGTATATTTCCTGCCAGCATTGAGAAACATATGATGGTGTCTCCGCAGGCCTTCTTGCTTTGAATATTTCCCAGGGGGCATTGCTCTAGAATCACTGCGTTGAGAAACACGTGATGGTGTCTCCGCAGTGGTGGATGTTGATCTCCCTAAGGTCAACCATCCTTGCTCACATAGCTGCATATATAATGACAAATGGTGGGGGGCAAGGGGGCTCTCACTCTTGCTCCGGGAGTCGATCTACACATGTCGAAGCTGATCCATCCATCCAGCCCATTCACCCAAGACAAAGTAACATATGCCTGTCAGGTCTACAGTATCTAAGGCTTGCCTAACCATTCAGGAATCAATGAAAGATGGATGAAGATTTCTATTGATTCAGTATGAACTATTATCGAACTCTTTATGTAAGCTAACAAAGAATACTATTTCTTTGTTTTTCTTTTCTGTAATTGAATTTGGCAACCATTTTATTAGATATAAATACATCTATTTATTTTTCTACTTTTTTTGAAGTTTTCTCTTTCATGCGCTTATCACGTATTTGAAGAAAAATATATTTAAGGGATATATTTTTAACAGACTGTGGTATTTCAGGTTTGAATATCTGATTGGAATCATAGTGGCTGTGTATTAGTGTGTCTTTTAAATTTTGTAATCTTCTAGCAACTACAGAAGGTCTTGATGGTAAAATCTTTTTTAGTGTAACATCCGACAATAAAATGTTCCAATGTTTCTCTAGGTTTCTGAAAGGTTGTAATAAATCGTTCCTGGTTGTCATTATTCACACATTTTTTATGCTGACTGCTGTACGACAAATAATCTCTAAAAACCGAGATTGCTGTTTGATAGCCCTTCCGAATCTGTGTCCTGCTACATGCTCTATCTGCAAATCTATGTGCAAGGTCCTGTGATTGTCATTCACAAAAACAGGACTAGACAGTAATTCCACATATCAAATATAGAAATATTTTATTTTTAGAAAAATTAATACAGTAAGTCAGGGGTGGGGAACCCCCGGCCCACGGGCCGTATACGGCCCGTGACAACTTTTTATGCAGCCCTCGGGCACTTTTCCCGGCTGCCGGCACTTTAAATCCCACTGCCTGATGCCCTGTGGGTAGATACTAGAATGTACGGGCTCTATACAGATCCTGACATCCAGGGCCTGACTGCAGCCCATACATTCTAGGCTTATGGAAGAAGGCAGAGAAGAAAAGGATGAGCCGGCACTGATTCTTCTTTAAGATAAAATCTCTGTAATCTTTATTAGAAATATTAAAAGCATCGTGAAGGCCGAGGTATAAATCAATACATGGAAACCGGACACATCCACTATCTCTGCTCTGACATGACGCAAGGTAATACTGATTAACTACTTATGCCCCCTTGCCATTGGGACTTTTATGGGATTCTACAGATCTCCTACATAAACTGTTTACTTTACACTGTCCCTATTTGACTTTTCACGGGCCATTTTATACTCTGTACAATCCTCCATTATATTGCTGCCTGTCAGCAGGTTTTTGCCATCTGGTGGTGTGTCCTGGTACTGCTGTGGGTTGTTTTCTGGCAGGCTGTTTCCATCTAGCCTGCCACCACTGTGTGTCCTGTATCACCTTTACATTTACATTTAATAAAATTTGTATTTCACTCTGATTATCCGTGGTCCTCTCTTTTTGTATCCCCACCTCTATTTATTGGTAACTTGGGGCTACATAATTTTAGGTTCTATATTTCTTGTGGACCCCTTCCGGTCATAGGAAAGTTTGTTTAGGTTATAACGTTACTAAAATAGACTGACCCGCTGGATGGGTGGAAGGGAGGGGCGGGATGTCATGATTGCATGAAAAAACAGGTGAACATCGCCATGCATATGGACAAAAGGAACACCATACTGGGTCAATATAATCCTTAGTAAATAGTGCGTGATAAACCATAAAACATTCATTGATATATTAATAATCATTTCAATAGAGGAGCTGACCTGAAATTGCAATAGGGCTGCAAATACAAGCCCCTATATATTCATAAGAATAGAAACGAAAAATTTCATGATACAGATAGAGCTAAAAATGAAATTAGATTATGTGGGTTAGTTACCAAAGGACCCAACCCTAGGTTGATAAGTAAATTATATGGAGATCACAAGTTAAATAAAATGTAAATTTATAAGGTTCTCAACAATATTTGCAAAGTATATCAAAAAGCAGCTCCTCCAGTGAAAAAAAGGGGGGGGGGGGAAGACATGTTCAATATAAATAAGCAAGCTCCAATATGTGCATATCGTCTGACGATAAAAACACCATAAAAAAAAAATATATATACATCAGGATGAAACATGTGTGGAGCTTGACTGAAGGAATGCTCATTACAATATGTCCGAATTATGGCATCCGTGCAGGAATGGATGAATTTCATCAAAGAATGACTAGAACAAACACATAAGCATAAAAGCACCTCATTGAATGTCAGAAAACGGATCAGAAATTATTCTATATCTATCGATCTAAAAAATAAATCGCAAATCGGAGCGATAGTTAAAGCCACCTGGGTATCTTGTATTTAGCTTCAAAATCCATTTTGCCTCTGCCAAAAGCAGGGCTTGGAACCAGTCCCCCCCACGAGGGGGTCTGGGAACAGACTCTATACCCGTGATCACTAAGGAAGAAAAATCCGCTGAATGACATTCAATGTAGTGCCTGGTCAGACCAGATAAGGAGCGTTTCTTCACCAATGCAACATAGCTTAAGGAGGTCCTGTCATGAGCTGCTGGAGGTATGCGGACGTGCTCAGAGATCCTGGTTCTAAGTGCTCTAGAGGTGCAGCCGACATAGCCCTTGCGGCATAGTGTGCACGTTGCCACATAGACCACATGTGCAGAAGCACAATTAATAAATGATCGAATTACAAAGCTTTCCCCATTATTCCCTAATAGGGATTTGGTATTGTGCATGAACCTGCAAAGGCCACAACGGCCGGACCCACATTTATAAGACCCAGAGACACTGAGCCAGGTTCTGTTACATTTCTTAGATGTGAACATGCTGGGTGCCATAAGGTTCCCAATGATACGAGCTCTCTTGGCTACTATATTGATCCCCGGCTGAAGAACTGAATTTAGTATGGGGTCCTGACGTAAAAGGGGGATAAAACGCTGGATGGTCTGTTTAATTTGAAAAAAATCAGTGCTAAATGGTGTTGAAAAAGTCACACGATTTCTAGATACTGAGTAAACAGGGCGATTGTTACGGTTGCTGTGGCACTGGAGTCTATGTCCAGATTTCTTGCTACTGCACATGTGCGAGCACTGGAGACTATGTCCAGATTTCTTGCTACTGCACATGTGCAAGCGCTGGAGACTAAGTCCTATCTTGAAGCCATTGCACATGTGCAGGTGACATCATCACTGACACGAGGTCACATGTCTCTGACACCTTCTATGCCGATTGGCCGCTGGTCATGTGCTTGTGACACGTGGTCACATGTCTCTGACACCTTCTATGTCGATTGGTCGCTGGTCATGTGCTTGTGACGCTTTGCTCAGTGATAGGCCAGCGTGACGTCATTCCTGTCGTTCTGGCAGCGGATTGGCTCTGGTGTCCTCCATCTTGGATGAGGCACAGAGTCTATATAAGACCCTGACGCACGCCGCATGGCGCTCAGTCCTCTTGGTTCAAGCATGAGAGTAGACGCTCTGTGCACGTTCCTCTAGGCATCTCTCTGTCTATGCTAGGTGAGCGCTACCGGCAGGGTAGCGTTCTTATACCTTACAGCTTCGGCTGCAGTCCGTATCCTTACCTCTTAGGGGAGCGGACATAGGCAGGTGCCTGAGGCACATGGTCTGGCTGGGCCTTGTGATTCTACTCGTAGGTGGACGTTGCCGCTAGGGTAACGTTCCTTTTACTGCGTCTGGCAGTTGTTCGTATCCTCGCACTCTAGGGGAGCGAACAGAGGTAGGAGCTTTGTGCGGCTTATGCTGCTGTCCGTCTCTTTTGCACCACTAGAAGAGCGGACCTAGGCAGGTGCCATATCTAGTGGTTCGTGTCCTCGCACACTAGTGGAGCGAACGCAGGTAGGAGCTTTGTGCGGCTTACGCTGCTGTCCGTCTCTTTTGCACCACTAGAAGAGCGGACCTAGGCAGGTGCCATATCTAGTGGTTCGTGTCCTCGCACACTAGTGGAGCGAACGCAGGTAGGAGCTTTGTGCGGCTTACGCTGCTGTCCGTCTCCTTGCACCACTAGAGGAACGGACCTAGGTAGGTGCCATTTCACACTCACTGCTTTTGTCTCTGTGATCATTAACAGAGACCATTCCACACACCCTCCAAGTAAGGGAGGAATTGCCTTATTTACTAATTATATTCCTCTGTGAGTTTAACAGAGGTATTGCACTCTGCCATAGTCTGCAGCAGAGTCTTTGCACGGTGGACCCTGACTGTCTGATATTCCTTTAGGTTTTATTATCAGACAGCCCCCCGTAACATTAGGACTGAGCCAAGGGTCTGGCAGTTATGGCAGAATATCAGCAGTTACACCGTTACATACAAGTACTTGAGTCGCGGCTCAAGAGTATAGAGGATAAACCTCAGACCATGGTGACATCTGCACATGATCCTCGACTTGCTCTGCCAAACAGATATTCTGGCGATGCCAGATCATGTCGTGGTTTCATTAGTCAGTGTCAGATACACCTAGAGGTCAACTCTTCTCGCTTCTCTACGGAGAGGTCCAGAGTAGGCTTTATCATCTCCTTACTTCAGGACAAAGCCTTAGAATGGGCGACTCCCCTATGGGAGCGCTCTGATGTGGTTACTCTGAGACATCAAGACTTTCTTGATGCTCTTAAGGCGGTATTCATGGGTCCGCAGGTTACCCATGATGCGGCTCTGAGACTGTTAGATCTGTCTCAGGGTTCGTTATCCACTAGTTCTTATGCCATTGCTTTTAGAACTCTGGTGGCAGAACTAGATTGGCCAGAGAAGGTGTTGATTCCTATCTTCTGGAGAGGGTTGGCAGGCTATGTCAAGGATGCTCTTGCTACTCGTGAGGTCCCTGCTTCTCTGGAGGACTTGATCACAGTAGCAACGAGGATCGACGTACGCCTTGGGAACGTAGACTCGAGGTCTCTTCCTCACGCCCTAAGCTTCGGGCTATACCAGTTGTTGAGGGTCCACTACCATCTTCCTCAGCATCTGAAACATCTCCCACTCCTATGGAGTTAGGTCATACGTCCTCCAGACTACGCAAGTCTGGTCCTCCTATATGTTACGTATGTCGTGAGGCTGGGCACTATGCCAACAAGTGTCCTAGCCGTCAGGGAAACTCCCAGGCCTAGTAACCATTAGAGGGGGGTTACTAGAGACGTCTTCTGCACCCTCTAAGTGTAGTATCCCAGGTCAGCTCTCATTCTCTGAGAATACATGGCCTATTATGGCTTTTGTGGATTCCGGAGCTGACGGGACTTTTGTGTCCTCAGGATTTGTAAAGAGGCACAATATTCCCTCTATCATGTTAGAGGCGCCTATTCCTGTCCGTGTTGTTAATGGGACTATGTTGTCTGACTCCATTACATTGAGGACAGTTCCCTTTCGCCTTTCCCTGTCTCAGGGTCACATAGAGGAGATTTCTTTTCTTGTTTTGCCTGAGGGTATAGACGACGTTCTTCTGGGTCTCCCATGGCTTCGGACCCATGCTCCTCTAATTGACTGGGTGTCCGATAGCATTATTAGTTGGGGTTCGAAATGTCAGTCCCGATGTCTTCCCTTACCACCTAAGGTCGTGGCAGTTGCATCAACTGATCTCTCTCCCATACCTACACCCTATTTGGATTTCGCTGACGTGTTCTCCAAACAGGGTGCTGAGGTTCTTCCACCCCATAGGCCGTATGACTGTGCCATAGACCTTATCCCAGGTTCGGTTCCACCTAAGGGCAGGGTTTACCCCCTGTCAATACCTGAGTCTGAGGCCATGTCGACCTATATAAGAGAGAGTTTAGAGAAGGGGTTCATTCGGAAGTCTGTCTCTCCCGCGGGAGCTGGGTTTTTCTTTGTTCGGAAGAAAGAGGGTGATTTGCGTCCCTGCATAGATTACAGGGGTCTCAACGCAATCACGATAAAGAACAAATACCCGTTACCTTTAATTTCGGAGCTCTTTGACAGACTGAGGGGAGCTCAGGTTTTTACGAAGTTGGATCTGCGGGGTGCGTATAACTTGGTACGAATTCGAGAGGGTGACGAATGGAAGACCGCTTTTAACACCCGAGACGGTCACTATGAATACCTCGTCATGCCTTTTGGTTTATGTAATGCACCCGCAGTATTTCAGGACTTCGTAAATGATGTGTTCAGGGATTTACTGTTATCCTCCGTCGTGGTGTATCTGGACGACATCCTGATTTTTTCTCCTGATCTGGAGACTCATCGTCAGGATGTCGTTCGTGTCCTTTCCCGTTTAAGGGAGCACTCTTTGTTTGCTAAACTCGAAAAATGTGTATTCGAGCAGTCATCCTTGCCTTTTTTGGGCTACATTATCTCACAAGAGGGTCTGGCTATGGATCCTGCGAAGCTCTCTGCTGTCCTGGAATGGTCCGAACCTCATTCCTTAAAGGCGGTGCAACGCTTCTTAGGATTCATAAATTATTACAGGCAGTTCATACCCCATTTCTCTACTTTGGTGGCCCCTTTGGTGGCCTTGACCAAGAAAGGTGCTAATCCAAAAGTCTGGTCTACTGAGACATCCCAGGCTTTTGAGGCAGTAAAAAGACACTTTTCAACTGCTCCCGTTCTTCAAAGACCCGATGAGAATAAGCCCTTCCTCTTGGAGGTTGATGCCTCTTCAGTGGGTGCTGGTGCGGTCTTGTATCAAAAGAACGGTGCAGGTAGAAAAAGGCCGTGTTTCTTCTTTGCTAAAACCTTTTCACCGGCAGAGAGAAACTATACCATTGGGGATAGGGAACTGCTCACCCTGAGATTAGCCTTGGAGGAGTGGCGTGACTTGCTGGAAGGAGCGAAACATCCTTTCCAGGTCTATACAGACCATAAGAATCTGATGTACTTACAAACCTCTCAGCGTCTGAATCCTCGCCAAGCCCGCTGGTCCTTGTTTTTCTCCCGCTTTCACTTCTCCATCAACTATCTGTCTGGGAGTAAGAATAACAAGGGAGACGCCCTGTCTCGCTCTATGGTTTCTACCCAGGAAGAGATTGACGAACCTCGTCTTATCCTTCCCTCCAGCGTTTTTCATACGCTCTCCCCTGTGACGTTAGACCAAATCCCACCGGGCAAGACCTTTGTTCCGCCGGATCGACAGAATGATATACTGTCGTGGGCCCACACCTCAAAGGTGGGTGGGCATTTTGGTATTAGACGGACACGAGAGTTACTCGAGAGGTGGTATTGGTGGCCACACTTAGCCAGCCACGTCAAGATATATGTCGGTTCCTGCTACTCGTGTGCTCGCAACCGTCCGTTACGGCAGAGACCGGCTGGGCTCTTGCATCCTTTACCAGTGCCAGATAGACCATGGGAGGTGGTAGGCATGGACTTTGTGGGTGATCTTCCGTGTTCACAGGGACATAGATTTGTGTGGGTCATTACGGACCATTTCTCCCAGATGGTTCATCTCGTACCGTTATCGAGAATCCCATCTTCTAGGGTACTAGCCAAACTATTCCTCAAGCATGTCTTTAGGCTTCACGGGATGCCAGATC
Source organism: Anomaloglossus baeobatrachus (assembly GCF_048569485.1). Taxonomy (NCBI): domain Eukaryota; kingdom Metazoa; phylum Chordata; class Amphibia; order Anura; family Aromobatidae; genus Anomaloglossus; species Anomaloglossus baeobatrachus. The sequence continues at coordinate 62,672 of NW_027442515.1, read as the reverse complement.
GTATCATTTGTGATAGAGGCCCGCAATTTGCTTCCCGTTTCTGGCGAGATCTTTGTAGCCTTCTGCAAATTGAGTTGAATCTCTCTTCGGCATACCATCCGGAGACCAATGGTTTGGTTGAGCGTACCAATCAATCCATGATTATATACCTTCGACACTTTGTTGCTGAGAACCACGATAACTGGTCCTCCCTCCTACCCTGGGCAGAATTTGCCCTTAACAATTCGCTGGCTGAGGCCACTGGGCAGACACCGTTCGTACTCAATAATGGGCAACACCCTAGGGTACCGGTACCGTTTCCCGCTGCTGCACCTCCTCCTCTTGTGGCCGACTGGGCAACTAATGCCAGAGAGGTTTGGGATCGGACTCAATAGTCGATCGACGCAGCTAAGGACCGTATGAAGACGGTGTCCGATCGGTTTCGTCGCCCGGCTCCTGTCTTTTCTCCAGGGGACTTCGTGTGGCTCTCTGCAAAACACGTGAAACTTAGAGTGAGCTCTGTCAAATTTGCTCCTCGCTTCCTGGGTCCTTATGAGGTTCTTCGACAGGTAAATCCTGTAGTCTACCAATTGAAGTTACCCGTCCATCTTAGGATCCATGACAAATTCCATGTTTCACTGCTAAAGCCGGCAATTTTACCTCACGCTCGTGAAGTGCACTCTCCTGCCTCTGATTCCTCTCGCTCTAGTTATGAGGTACAAGCCATAGTTGGCTCTAAGATGTTTAGAGGGCGCAGGTTCTTCTTGATAGATTGGGAGGGCTACGGCCCGGAACATTGCTCTTGGGAGCCTGAGGAGGCTGTCCATGCTCCCGACTTAGTTGCCGATTACCTGCGTCGCCGGGAGGGGGGCCCTTGAGGGGGAGGTACTGTTACGGTTGCTGTGGCACTGGAGTCTATGTCCAGATTTCTTGCTACTGCACATGTGCGAGCACTGGAGACTATGTCCAGATTTCTTGCTACTGCACATGTGCAAGCGCTGGAGACTAAGTCCTATCTTGGAGCCATTGCACATGTGCGGGTGACATCATCGCTGACATGAGGTCACATGTCTCTGACACCTTCTATGCCGATTGGCCGCTGGTCATGTGCTTGTGACACGTGGTCACATGTCTCTGACACCTTCTATGCCGATTGGTCGCTGGTCATGTGCTTGTGACGCTTTGCTCGGTGATAGGCCAGCGTGACGTCATTCCTGTCGTTCTGGCAGCGGATTGGCTCTGGTGTCCTCCATCTTGGATGAGGCACAGAGTCTATATAAGACCCTGACGCACGCCGCATGGCGCTCAGTCCTCTTGGTTCATGCATGAGAGTAGACGCTCTGTGCACGTTCCTCTAGGCATCTCTCTGTCTATGCTAGGTGAGCGCTACCGGCAGGGTAGCGTTCTTATACCTTACAGCTTCGGCTGCAGTCCGTATCCTTACCTCTTAGGGTAGCGGACATAGGCAGGTGCCTGAGGCACATGGTCTGGCTGGGCCTTGTGATTCTACTCGTAGGTGGACGTTGCCGCTAGGGTAACGTTCCTTTTACTGCGTCTGGCAGTTGTTCGTATCCTCGCACACTAGGGGAACGAACAGAGGTAGGAGCTTTGTGCGGCTTATGCTGCTGTCCGTCTCTTTTGCACCACTAGAAGAGCGGACCTAGGCAGGTGCCATATCTAGTGGTTTGTGTCCTCGCACACTAGTGGAGCGAACGCAGGTAGGAGCTTTGTGCGGCTTACGCTGCTGTCCGTCTCTTTTGCACCACTAGAAGAGCGGACCTAGGCAGGTGCCATATCTAGTGGTTCGTGTCCTCGCACACTAGTGGAGCGAACGCAGGTAGGAGCTTTGTGCGGCTTACACTGCTGTCCGTCTCCTTGCACCACTAGAGGAATGGACCTAGGTAGGTGCCATTTCACACTCACTGCTTTTGTCTCTGTGATCATTAACAGAGACCATTCCACACACCCTCCAAGTAAGGGAGGAATTGCCTTATTTACTAATTATATTCCTCTGTGAGTTTAACAGAGGTATTGCACTCTGCCATAGTCTGCAGCAGAGTCTTTGCACGGTGGACCCTGACTGTCTGATATTCCTTTAGGTTTTATTATCAGACAGCCCCCCGTAACAGCGATCTTCCAACCGATTGGTTCTGGTCCTATTCGCAACAATAGAAGAGGCCCTGTTCAAAGTCCGATCAGGATACCCCCTCCTACTGAGTCTCTCTCTAATGCGGACAGCTTCACAACGATAGGAAGCTTCAGATGAGCATAAACGCTTCGCTCGTAAGAGCTCACCCACAGGTAAATTCTGTAAGGTGTGGGGCATGTGACAGCTACTCGCATGGAGAGAGGTATTGCCACAAATGGGCTTCCTATACAGAACAGAATGAATGGAACCAGTCAAGGGGTCGCCAGATAGCAGGATGTCCAGGAAGGGAGCTGAGTCCACATATAGGTTCATGGTAAATCTCAAATTGAGAGGGTTGTTGTTAAAATGTGCATTGACGGCTTCCATGGCCTCCTGGGGGGTACCAAAATCTCCTGTATTACATATCAAAACGTGATCATCAATATATCTTGCATACCAAATAATGGTATGCAACAATGGATTATTACTTGTATAGATATATTGCTCTTCCCAGTAGGCCATGTAAATATTAGCCAATGCACATGAAAAACTTGCCCCCATAGGACAACCGGCTATCTGGACATAAAATGTACCAATAAACTGGAAAAAATTGTGGGTCAACAGAAAACCTGTTGTCATGAGAATGAATTCTTTGAGGACATCGTCAAATGAGCTGTATTTATTTAGATGAAAATCCAGAGCCTGTAAGGCTTCCCTATGCGGTATGCTAGGATATAATGAGACCACGTTGCTAATTATCCAAAAAGAACCACTCGTCCAGGACATCTTCTCCAAATCCTGTAAGAGACTCTTTGTGTCTCTAATATGACCAATAGTACGTTTCATGAGCGGCTGGATATAATGATCTAGCCAGTCACTCAGATTGCTGGTTAGAGACCCAGTGCTGGCTACTATGGGTCTCAATGGGGGAGGGAAAGTGCCCTTATGGACCTTGGGAAGGCCTTGAAAAATGGGACACACCGGAGAGTCAACAAAAAGATATTCGTGGACCTTTTCGTGGAATTTTGCCCCTAATAATAGGGCTGATCTTTTCCAGACTCTTAGAGATGTTAATAGGTTTGTCAGGAATCTCACAATAAAAAGACATTTTTCCAATACTGATGCGGACAATACTGATAGGCCCAACTCACCTGATCCTCCGACCAACAATTCTACTCATGTCCCCCTATTTTGGAATTTGAGGGAACAGATTGCGGTTACGCACTTACAAGAACTAAGTGACACCTGTACGGGTATATCTGAACCTTCTCCTTTTGTCAATAAGAACCCGAGTTTTTATCCTATTGCCTCCAGGGTTCCTGTTATGGACACGTTCCAGGACCTTATAGAATCGGAGGTCAGAAATATACTCTTGATGAAACCCCGGATTCAGGACAATTTGTCATCCTCTGAAAAAAGAGCACTTAAAGATCTGAAGGACAATAGTCACATTGTGGTCCGGGGGGCGGACAAGGGGGGCTCAGTAGTAGTGCTGGACAGCAAACTGTATGAAAGAGAGATTAATACCATATTGAGTGATAAATCCACTTACAGGCAATTGCCTTGCGATCCCACATCTGATTTTTCCTCCAAGTTACGGGTCCTCTTCTCACAAGGTTTTCAATGGGGAGTTCTTAATGAAAAGGTCCACGAATATCTTTTTGTCGACTCTCTGGTGTGTCTCATTTTTCAAGGCCTTCCCAAGGTCCATAAGGGCACTTTCCCTCCCCCATTGAGACCCATAGTAGCCAGCACTGGGTCTCTAACCAGCAATCTGAGTGACTGGCTAGATCATTATATCCAGCCGCTCATGAAACGTACTATTGGTCATATTAGAGACACAAAGAGTCTCTTACAGGATTTGGAGAAGATGTCCTGGACGAGTGGTTCTTTTTGGATAATAAGCGACGTGGTCTCATTATATCCTAGCATACCATATATGGAAGCCTTACAGGCTCTGGATTTTCATCTAAATAAATACAGCTCATTTGACGATGTCCTCAAAGAATTCATTCTCATGACAACAGGTTTTCTGTTGACCCACAATTTTTTCCAGTTTAACTTAACATTTTATCTCCAGATAGCCGGTTGTCCTATGGGGGCAAGTTTTTCATGTGCATTGGCTAATATTTACATGGCCTACTGGGAAGAGAAATATATCTATACAAGTGATAATCCATTGTTGCATACCATTATTTGGTATGCAAGATATATTGATGATCAAGTTTTGATATGTAATACAGGAGATTTTGGTACCCCCCAGGAGGCCATGGAAGCCGTCAATGCACATTTTAACAACAACCCTCTCAATTTGAGATTTACCATGAACCTATATATGGACTCAGCTCCCTTCCTGGACATCCTGCTATCTGGCGACCCCTTGACTGGTTCCATTCATTCTGTTCTGTATAGGAAGCCTATTTGTGGCAATACCTCTCTCCATGCAAGTAGCTGTCACATGCCCCACACCTTACAGAATTTACCTGTGGGTGAGCTCTTACGAGCGAAGCGTTTATGCTCATCTGAAGCTTCCTATCGTTGTGAAGCTGTCCGCATTAGAGAGAGACTCAGTGGGAGGGGGTATCCTGATCGGACTTTGAACAGGGCCTCTTCTATTGTTGAGAATAGGACCAGAACCAATCGGTTGGAAGATCGCCCTGTTTCCTCAGTATCTAGAAATCGTGTGACTTTTTCAACACCATTTAGCACTGATTTTTTTCAAATTAAACAGACCATCCAGCGTTTTATCCCCCTTTTACGTCAGGACCTCATACTAAATTCAGTTCTTCAGCCGGGGGTCAATATAGTAGCCAAGAGAGCTCGTACCATTGGGAACCTTGTGGCACCCAGCATGTTCACATCTAAGAAATGTAACAGAACCTGGCTCAGTGTCTCTGGGTCTTATAAATGTGGGTCCGGCCGATGTGGCCTTTGCAGGTTCATGCACAATACCAAATCCCTATTAGGGAATAATGGAGAAAGCTTTGTAATTCGATCGTTTATTAATTGTGCTTCTGCACATGTGGTCTATGTGGCAACGTGCACACTATGCCGCAAGGGCTATGTCGGCTGCACCTCTAGAGCACTTAGAACCAGGATCTCTGAGCACGTCCGCATACCTTCAGCAGCTCATGACAGGACCTCCTTAAGCTATGTTGCATTGGTGAAGAAACGCTCCTTATCTGTTCTGACCAGGCACTACATTGAATGTCATTCAGCGGATTTTTCTTCCTTAGTGATCACGGGTATAGAGTCTGTTCCCAGACCCCCTCGTGGGGGGGACTGGTTCCAAGCCCTGCTTTTGGCAGAGGCAAAATGGATTTTGAAGCTAAATACAAGATACCCAGGTGGCTTTAACTATCGCTCCGATTTGCGATTTATTTTTTAGATCGATAGATATAGAATAATTTCTGATCCGTTTTCTGACATTCAATGAGGTGCTTTTATGCTTATGTGTTTGTTCTAGTCATTCTTTGATGAAATTCATCCATTCCTGCACGGATACCATAATTCGGACATATTGTAATGAGCATTCCTTCAGTCAAGCTCCACACATGTTTCATCCTGATGTATCTATATATTTTTTGATGGTCTTTTTATTGTCAGACGATATGCACATATTGGAGCTTGCTTATTTATATTGAACATGTCCTCCCCCCCCCCTGTTTTTCACTGGAGGAGCTGCTTTTTGATATACTTTGCAAATATTGTTGAGAACCTTATAAATTTATATTTTATTTAACTTGTGATCTCCATATAATTTACTTATCAACCTAGGGTTGGGTCCTTTGGTAACTAACCCACATAATCTAATTTCATTTTTAGCTCTATCTGTATCATGAAATTTTTCGTTTCTATTCTTATGAATATATAGGGGCTTGTATTTGCAGCCCTATTGCAATTTCAGGTCAGCTCCTCTATTGAAATGATTATTAACATATGAATGAATGTTTTATGGTTTATCACACACTATTTACTAAGGATTATATTGACCCAGTATGGTGTTCCTTTTGTCCATATGCACGGCGTTGTTCACCTGTTTTTTCATGCAATCATGACATCCCGCCCCTCCCTTCCGCCCATCCAGCGGGTCAGTCTATTTTAGTAACGTTGTGGTATACATGGAACACTTATGATTAAGGACTCTTTCTGTTTTTATGGTGTAGTCCGAAACGTGCAAAGTTTCCATGTATTGATTTATACCTTGGCCTTCACGATGCTTTTAATATTTCCAATAAAGATTACGGAGATTTTATCTTAAAGAAGAATCAGTGCCGGATCATCCTTTTCTTCTCTGCCTTCTTTCACAAACCGGTCGGGACTTACCGGCGGATCCGAGGCACCCGCAAGGTCTACCAGTCCGGGCAACAGGTGAGCTGAAGAATCCCTTTTCCTTTACCCATTCTAGGCTTATCCCCAGCCTGTGCTAGTGTGCTCTGGTGGACGGAGCAAGCAGCACGCTGCGATAAAAGTCACAGAAAAGCTGCAGCAGGTTTACCAGCCTCCCAAAACTGTGCTGTGTGTGTGATTCCCCCCGTCCCCCTCGCTGTGAGTACTCAACCAATCGCTGCCCCCCCCCGCTCAGTGCTGTGTACCCCCTAGTGCTGTGTGTACCCCCTCGTGCTGTGTACCCCCCAATGCTGTGTGTACTCCCTAATGCTGTGTGTATCCCCTAGTGCTGTGTGTACCCCCTAGTGCTGTGTGTACCCCCTAATGCTGTGTGTACCCCCTAGTACAGTGTGTACCCCCTAGTGCTGTGTGTACCCCCTAGTACAGTGAGTACCCCCTAATGCTGTGTGTACCCCTTAATGCTGTGTGTACCTCCTAATGCTGTGTACCCCCTTATGCTGTGTGTACCCCCAAGTGCTGTGTACCTCCTAGTACAGTGTGTACCCCCAGTGCTGTGTACCCCCTCGTGCTGTGTGTACCCCCCAGTGCTGTGTACCTCCTAGTACAGTGTGTACCCCCCCAGTGTTGTGTACCTCCTAGTACAGTGTGTACCACCTAATGCTGTGTGTATTCCCTTGTGCTGTGTGTATCCCCTAATGCTGTGTGTACCCCCTAATGCTGTGTACACCCCAGTGCTGTGTACTCCCTAGTACAGTGTGTACCCCCTAAGCACGGTGTAACCCCTCACTGCTGTCCGTGCCCCCCTAGTGCTGTCTGTACCCCCTGGGTGATGTCTATGCCCCCCCAGTGCTGTCCGCCCCACCTAATGCTGTCCATGCTGCCCCCAGTGCTGTCCATGCCACGGAAAGTGCTGTCTGTGCCCCCCTTATGCTATCCATGCTCCCCAGTGCTGTGTGCCACCCCTCAGTACTGTGTACCTCCCAGTGCTCTTAACTCGCTACTGCTGTCTGTACCCTCCCACTGCTTTCTATGCCCCCCAGTCTGTGCCCTCTTGTTGATGTCTATGTTCCCCCAGACCTGTCTGTCTCCCTAGTGATGCCACCTAGTGCTGTCCATGCTGCCACCCAGTGCAGTCCGTGCTGCCACCCAGTGCAGTCCGTGCTGCCACCCAGTGCAGTCCGTGCTGCCACCCAGTGCTGTCCCTGTCCCCAGTCATGTCTGTGCCACCGCCAGGGCTGTCCATGCCCCCTACTGATGTATATGCCCCAGCCCCTCCTGTGATATAAACTCCCAGTGTCTCCTGTAATTTATGCACCCCTGCCCCTGCTGTGATGTTTATGCCCCCAGCATCTCCAGACAGAGACAAACCTGGAAAAGCAGCTGTGAGAAACAAGATGATCAATATCACCAAACATCACAATTGCACCAAAGAGAAGCAGCTCCTGCCTCCACAGTAGGGGTGAGTTAATTAATTGTTTGACCAAATATAGCAGGGTTATTTTTCAGGTTGATAATGTTGTGCGGCCCCCAAAGGTTAGTACGAAATTCTAAATTGCCCCTGCCAGTAAAAAGGTTCCCCACCCCTGCAGTAAGTGATAGACATACAAAAACACATTAAAAATGTAGTGTTACAGTTGTGAGGTAGCGACCACCAATGTTGTGGATGGTCGCTATGTGTTGCAGTGGAGAAGGATTCCCTGCCCTATTGAACTGAAGATGTGACTGTGGGACCTGTAGTTTCACAGGACTTGGGTTGTAATTAAGGGTTAGCTTCCCTTTAAACTATGGCCGGCGTGATGGACAGGGCTGGAGAATCACATACCTCCACCTGTGGGTGTGTCCGGTTGGGTTTAAGTGACTGTTAGTTTTAGAGACAGAAAAAAGTCTGAGTGTGCTGCATGTAGTGGGTGGGCCTACCCCCTACCAGTTTAGCATAGTTACCCGGCATTGTGATTATTAAAAGTGTTGAATTTTATATTGTTATGTGCTGTGTTAGGGCACCCCCTAGTGGCCGGGTGGAACGGCTGTTGCCACCGGGGAGGAGGAGTCGGCCGGATATCTAGGCAAGGTCTGAATGTGTGTGGAGAGTGAGGATCCGGGTCAGCGGAGTGTGAACATCTGGAGCGGCAAGTGCGATTGTGTGAGCGGAACATCGGGGGACACCTGGGATAAGGAGGTGGACGCAACCTCAAAGCCTATTCTGCCGGTGTGGGTCCGGTGTATGCTTGGCTGAAGAGTGGGAGTCCAGTGGCGCAACCTCAAAGCCTATTCTGCCGGTGTGGGTCCGGTGTATGCTTGGCTGAAGAGTGGGAGTTCAGTGGGGCAACCTCAAAGCCTATTCTGCCGGTGTGGGTCCGGTGTATGCTTGGCTGAAGAGTGGGAGAAGAACTCTGGGCATATCCCCATCAGAGGGTGCGTTTGGGCAGGTTGTCCCCAGCTCCACTAATATTGCCGGAATCCGCTGACCGGAGTGTTTTTCCTCTTTAACTTTGTGAATAAATGTCGTTTTTATTGCATCTGGACTGTTGCCTGCAGCCTCTTTGTGCATCGGCCGACGAAGACACCGACATACACTCTCTCAACATTAAAGAAGTGATGAAGCCAGGGATGTGCCTTGAATATAGTGCTGCCACGACTACACAGCCAGAGGCCTCCCTGGCTGGTCATTTCATGTGGCGTAGTCGGCAGGATACAAGTCCCTTGCCGGAGAACCAGGAGTCTGAAGACCAAGTAGTGCCTGAAGCACGGAATTCGGACTATGAAAGAAGATTCCCAGTCCCATGGTGGGAGGAAGAAGTGCCCAAGGCGTTGGACCGGGCACAAGATGGCGGCAAGATGGCCGACGTCTGTGAAGAAACAGAAAAGGCGCGGAAAATTGGCGCCGAAAGAAGAGCCTGGGGCTGGCCGGTGCCGAAGAGAAAGCATGGAGTACTCCGCCCAAAGAGGGGAGGCGCCAACTCCAGGGCATGGAAGAAGAAAAAGAAAAAGAAGTACCTCAGCGGAGGAGTCGAAATGATGCGTGGGGCTGGGGGTGGAGTCTGTTTAAGAGCGGGAAATGAAGACCCGCCTCCACTTCCTCCAGTCTCAGCGTCGACACCACCGCCATTATCAGCGATTCTGTTGAGAACCGAGATGGAGAACTTTGGGCAACCTGCGGAGTTGGCGACGACTATGGCCCTCATCAGCCTTGGCCGAGGCCGACCCCGGTTCGCCCCTGCTAGCGAGGCCGCGATAGCGGACCTTCCCATTGGGCCGGGAGGCTCTACAAGACCGGACAAGGTCTCTTGGAAGACCTCATGGGACGCTCAAACCGGGAGCACCATTACAGAGGTAAAGGCGACCTATGCTACCCCGCCCATGCCAAGCCGTCCGGGGGTTGCTGCTTTCCCATGGGACACCCCGCAGCTTAACGCCGTCGCCACACCACTTGTCCCGGCACCGGAGTCGGCTGAGGAGTTAGCTGGGCGTCTAGAGGAGGACCACCTGGGCTTCTTCTGGGACCCAGTCATCGCCCCGCCGGAGAAGGCGCGCCCCAGTGTTCCGCCCCCGAAGCCTGACCCCGTCCAGGAACGGCTCCTGGCTGAGACCATTGTCCGGGAAATGCTGTCCGGTCCCGGTGGCGAGAAGCTAGCCCAGCAGTTTGTGACCGGGGTGGTAGTCAAGTTTAACCAGCAAGAGGGATACGGCTTCATCCGAGAAGTAGAGACCGGGGATGACTATTTTTATAACCGGGTTCATCTCGATGTCGAAGGACTCCCTAAGCGATTGCACACCCTTTGGCCGGGCGAGAAAGTCACCTTCCTGCCGGACGCCGGTAGCCGCGGCCTGTTTGCTGTCTGTGTCTCCCGCATGCCGACCTCCCGGGAAGCGGAGCAGTGGCAGGAGGAGATTGAGTGGGAGGAGCAGCAAGAGCGGCGCCGGAGTCACGCTAGGCCGAGTCTGTCTGAGCCCTCTCACCCTAGGCGCATCAAGGCTGTCATCCCAGAGGCAGTGGCTGAACCGACCCCCGATCCGGAGAGGGTCCCAGCCGTGGTAGCGGTGACGCAAAATGTCAACAACAGACCGGTTTTCATGCTGGACGCGTCGCCCGCCGCGCCACCACCATCCCGGGCAGAAACGCCATCACCGTCAAGAGGAGCTGCAGCAGCTGTGCCGGAGGAACCGCCCTACGCCCCGGTGTCTTTCAGGCGAATCCGCCGCCAGCCGGGACAAACTCTGGGGGCCTACATCCAGGCTCAAGCGGAAGAATGGAAGAGAGCCTGGCCCCCAGAGTAAGTTGTTGCCTCCAGCACTTGCCGAGACCGGTGTTGTTCCAGACCGGCAGAAAGTTTCTCTGTTGTTGTAAAGTTTTACGGGCCTGTTGCCCCCAGCAAAGACCGGGAGCGCTCTTGAAGCCTCCGGGCACCTTCAGCGAAGACCGGGAGCGCTACTGAAGCCTCCGGGCACCCATCTAAGACCGGGAGCGCTGTTGAGCCTCCGGGCGCTGTCCAGAGACCGGGAGCGCTGTTGCGCCATCAAGCGCCCCTCAAGACCGGGAGCGCCGCTGAACTGGTGCCGCTGTTGAGGACTGAACCGAAAGGTTTTTATATGTTTATGTTTTTATGTGTTTAAGAGCCTTGCCGGGAGGCTCGGATTTTAAGAGGGGAGGCATGTAGTGGGTGGGCCTACCCCCTACCAGTTTAGCATAGTTACCCGGCATTGTGATTATTAAAAGTGTTGAATTTTATATTGTTATGTGCTGTGTTAGGGCACCCCCTAGTGGCCGGGTGGAACGGCTGTTGCCACCGGGGAGGAGGAGTCGGCCGGATATCTAGGCAAGGTCTGAATGTGTGTGGAGAGTGAGGATCCGGGTCAGCGGAGTGTGAACATCTGGAGCGGCAAGTGCGATTGTGTGAGCGGAACATCGGGGGACACCTGGGATAAGGAGGTGGACGCAACCTCAAAGCCTATTCTGCCGGTGTGGGTCCGGTGTATGCTTGGCTGAAGAGTGGGAGTCCAGTGGCGCAACCTCAAAGCCTATTCTGCCGGTGTGGGTCCGGTGTATGCTTGGCTGAAGAGTGGGAGTTCAGTGGCGCAACCTCAAAGCCTATTCTGCCGGTGTGGGTCCGGTGTATGCTTGGCTGAAGAGTGGGAGAAGAACTCTGGGCATATCCCCATCAGAGGGTGCGTTTGGGCAGGTTGTCCCCAGCTCCACTAATATTGCCGGAATCCGCTGACCGGAGTGTTTTTCCTCTTTAACTTTGTGAATAAATGTCGTTTTTATTGCATCTGGACTGTTGCCTGCAGCCTCTTTGTGCATCGGCCGACGAAGACACCGACATACACTCTCTCAACATTAAAGAAGTGATGAAGCCAGGGATGTGCCTTGAATATAGTGCTGCCACGACTACACAGCCAGAGGCCTCCCTGGCTGGTCATTTCACTGCACATGGAGATTGTGTGCTGCACATGGAGATTGTGTGCTGGAGGTCTCAGTCTGTGTGAAGACTGGAGAGAGACTTCTGGAAATCAGTCCAGGTGAGGACTGGGGAAAAGACTGCAGCCCGACTGGAGGCTGCAGGAAGGAACCACAGTGAGTGGTGTTCGCTGGCAGGAGCCAGAGTGTGGAGACTCCACTATGGACATTTAATTGGACTGGAAGCCCACGGTATGTTATATTTTCCTTTAAGCCAGGAGAGGCTTTGTTACATTTTGTTGAGCAGTTTATGTTGAGTCTATTAAATAAACTGCTGGGTTTTATAAGAGACAGTGATACCTGTGTTGCCTAAGCTACCTAATACCGCTGCAAGCGAGTGAAACCCCCAAGTTTCGGTAAGCAACGTTATACAGTGTACAAAACACACAAGGATGCAGAGGGTTAACACGCTGTAAGTTGGGTTAAATTATACAAACCCTAGGAGTATAGTGAACAGATAAAGCCTAATTGGCTATTCCTTTGGATTTGGATGTAGATAATAACAGAGGTAACAGTAATAGGGCTGTCGAAATTTACAAGATGATGGTCGCGGTGTAAGTAAAGTGCAAAGGCTGGCTGTAAATATATATATATATATATATATATATATATATAGTTCCGGAATTGCGTCAGTGCAGACCTTCATTGGACCTGTGGGCTGACTAATAAAGTGTACATGTGCACTCAAAATTCATCGGTATAGACCTGTATGTTCCCAAATGCTGGTATCCCCATCATTGATGGGTCCATACCCAGGGACTCAACACGTGAATTTCACATATAATAGTGAGAGAATGATAGTAAAATTCTGTAGTAAATATTATATCTCATCACTTTAGAAACAGGACTAAATGGTAATCTCAGCAGCCACAACTCTGCCTAATGGCTCAAATACTAATAAACGCATTGAGTAGTGGAAAATACCAAAGGCAGAAAGAGTGTGCAGGAGAGTAGAAGGCACCTTGCATTAAATTCAAAAGAGCTTGTTGCATTACCTGGTGGTATATGGGGCTGGTTCTTGAGGCAAGAGTAAACCTCCTTAAAGACTATTTTTATAAAGGAACATTTCTCCTTTCCACACCCTTGGTGACCGATTCCATGTTCTGTATGTCTTTTTGTACTGTTTTGTATTTGTTCTTTTAACCTTTACCAATAAAAACTTAATATTTTCAATCATAATTGTGCCTTATCTCCTTTCCTCCTCTTTTGATATGCCTTTCGGAGTTGGCATTACCCCCGAGGGATACTATTGTGTTATCTCCTCGGTGTATTAATCATGGCCAAATTTATGTGTTTAATCCTTATATGATGTGTTTGCTTAATGGCCGTCGCTTGCAGTCTGACGCCGGCGCATGCGCGCTACTGTCCACTGACCCCAACGGGGAAGCGCCGCTCGTCAACGGTGCCAGCACATGCGCAGTGGCTATAGAAGCCAGTGCACATACGCAGCCCTAATGACAGCGGGCAGGTGGAGGACAGCGGGCACGCGCACCAGACTGCAGTAAGCAACTTACGTCACATTCCCATATGCTGCACTATAATATGCGCTTGCTTACTTGCTAATCACTATGCATGATATGCAAAGTTGAAGCGACCAAATGGTCATGGAAACCTATAAATTTATAAATTCCAAGTATGCCTGACATAACGATTGAGACATATGGCAATTCATAACATGCATCAGGTCGTGCAATATGCAGAGAATATCCACGTCAGGAATATTAATCCATTAGAGTGGATTCTTCACATACAAGGTGATCCTTAGAGTTGGTAGAAGTATACTGTAAACAAATGCACTAATTAAAACTGATTAAAAACACTACAGGAAAACAGTGGAAGAGATCAATCAAATATAATGTACTAAATTGCATAAATGATCGTTGCTGCGCAGAGAGCCAGATGGATTAATTGGGGACTATAGAGCTAGTACACAGGCATTTTTTTAGGGGAAAGAGAGTCCAACTTATAAGAAACAAGCAAATTAATTGGTTTCATTCAATCCCATAGTTTCCAATAGTGTAATCCATTTGTATTCTTGCTGTAATAGTTTCTTATTTATATTGCCGCCTCGAATCCCTACGGACACATGTTCAATCCCCCTTACCTTAAAGGTACAGGGATCACTATCATGTTTTAATTTGAAATGTCGAGGGATCGTTTTCAATTCCTCCAAATTGGAGATGGTTTTTGAAGCGACAATGTCGCGTACGTGTTCCCTTGTCCTGACTCTTAGTTGGCGTGATATCAGCCCCATATAAAAATGTGGCCACAACCACACATCGCATAGTATATCACCTGCGTGGTGGATCAGGTGGATACTGGCGACTTTCAAATTCTTTGTCTCCCCATGATGACCTAAAGGTCTTAGTCCTGCACATATTGGTGCATGCCCTACATCCACCACAGGGGTATCTAGTATATACTTTTTTAGGATTGGTTTGGTCTGGAGAACTGGCCACTGGCCAATGGCGCCAATTTGTCGCTAATAATTATTTCTGTGTTTTTCACAGCATCCAGTAATAAGAATAAAATGGATTATGAGGTCAGAGAAAAGTTAATTGCTTTCAAAAATGAACGCAGTGTTCAGTGATGAGCCCATATTGGTGTCTACGGAAAGCAGTGGAGAGATGCAAAATAGTATAGATCGATATAAGGAGTTGCTGTGCAAGAGAACCAGAATCTGGTGGAATAGGGCATTTTTAGAAAAATATCTGGAGAAAAACATCATACCACGGAAACTTAAGGGCACTTTACACTCTGCGATATCGGTATCGATATCGCTAGCGATTGTACCCACCCCCGTCGGTTATGCAACACGGGCAAATCGCTGCCCATGTCGCACAACATCGCTTACACCCGTCACACGTACTTACCTGCCTAGCGACGTCGCTGTGACCAGCGAACCGCCTCCTTTCTAAGGGGGCGGTTCATTTGGCATCATAGCGCCCAATAGTAGAGGAGGGGCGGAGATGAGCGGGCCGAACATCCCGCCCACCTCCTTCCTTCCTCATTGCCGGTGGGACGCTGATACGGTGAGTTTCCTCGTTCCTGCGGTGTCACACATAGCGATGTGTGCTGCCGCAGGAATGACAAACAACCTCGTTACTCACCTGACAACAATATTTGGTGTTTGGACGACCTCTCCAAAACCAACAATTTTTACCACTTTTGCAATCGTTGAAGGTCGCTCGTACATGTTACACGCTGCGATGTCGCTAACGATGCCGGATGTGCTTCACAAACACCATGACCCCGACGATAAATCGTTAGTGATATCGCAGCGTGTAAAGCACCCTTTATAGTGCAGGTCTTTCCAGCCTTCAAGGAGCCGGATCAATAATTTAGGAATAGGTGGGAACAGGCGGCTACCACCTGCTCTAGAGAGTTCATGGAGCTGCTAGTACAACTAAATAAAAGAATAAAGCAAGAAATCACCAGTTGGTGTTTCTGGGGGACAATACTCACATACAGTTGGATATTTAGCACCAGTGAGGATTAATTACTAAAACTTAGCTTTTATTTAAGCTCTTTAAAATTCAAAGATGAACAGACAATTATAAAATACACTTAGGATCACCCTGCAGGTAGCCAAGGTGCATGTTACCATGCTGTAATGAACAACCCTTGGAATAACAAGGGTTGTTCATTACAGCATAATTGTCTGTTCATCTTTGAATTTTAAAGAGCTTAAATAAAAGCTAAGTTTTAGTAATTAATCCTCACTGGTGCTAAATATACAACTAAATAAACAGTCAGTGACATGGATACAGAAATTGAACAAATACAGAAAAAGCTACAGGATGGCCTATCCAGTGATGCGCTGGTAAGACTAAATTCTGAGATTGAAGATGAATCCATTAAGTGGGAAAAAGAGGTAAGCGATGTTAAAATCAAAAAAGTTTCAGAGAGATACTATGGATCACAACCAAAATAACATCTATAGATGGCATAGGAGACAGCGGGGTAAATGGAAGAACGCTGGATCAAGATCAGGGTCGTTTGCTTCCTGCACGTCCAATGAAGTTCAACGAACCAAGAATCAGGGTCTGGGAGTGGCATGACCTTGCGATCCACGGACAAGAGACAGAACAACTCTAGTAAAAGCATGCACTCGGGATCATATAGGAAGGGTCACAAGAAAAATGATACGAACAAATTACAGGTGATTAACTTATCAGAACATGTATTGACTTATAATAAAAAAAAAAGTTGTTTGAGAGGGGGCTAACCTTTGCACCCACTAATGGCTTTAATCTTTTCACAGCTATAAAAGATGTTAATCTTTTATCAAGGAAATTTATTCTTAAAAAGCTGCATTATAAAAACAGCGATGACCATACGACCATGTCAGACTCTATAATAGAAGAAGCCTGGAGAAATTTGAATTTTTTGTTGGACGAGCAGGATGGAACGACCCAAGGTAAATACCCCAGGCATTTATATCCCAGATCGGTAACATTTCCCGCGATGTCGGCATCTCCTGCGGTGGAGATCTTCACTGATCTGGTTATCCATAATCTCAAGAGGATCTCTACTGCATGACTGAGTGACAACCTTACTCAGGGAGATCGAACGGCACTTTGTGAATTACAGTCGCTCGATGACCTTGTCATCAAACCAGCCGACAAAGGGGGAAACGTTGTCCTATGGCCCAAAAAGATGTATGAGAAGGAGGCACAGAAACAGTTGAGGGATAGAATCACATATATAAAATGATCCACAAATCCTATGTCATCATATTCTGCTGAATTAGGTCTGATACTATATGGCAGGGCATTATCCCTAAAAAAAAAAAAATCTATGACGGTCTAATATTTAAATACCCTAAGACACCAACCACTTACTTCATCCCTAAAATCCACAAAAATGCCACCGAACACCCGGGCAGACCTATCGTGTCTGGATTGGAAGGCCTTTATGACCCGGTGTGCAAATTTGTGGATTTTTGTTTGCAACCACTGGCAGAAGCTCTCCCATCATACGTCCGCGACACCACGTACGTATTAACCAGAATTAACGGGATACATTTGGAGGATGATATGTACCTCGTGACTGCAGATATAGAGTCACTCTATACTTGCATTGATCATCAGCAGGGGTTGGAGGCGGCCCGCTTCTTTTTCGTGAACAGCAACTGGGATGGTCCCACATGTGAGTTGGTCCTTGGGCTGCTTGAGTTCATCCTATCGCATAATTTTTTTTCCTTTAAAGAGCAATTTTATCTACAGCGGAGGGGTACTGCAAAGGGGGCGGCCTGTGCGCCTTCATTTGCAAACCTCTTTCTTGGGTTTTGGGAAAGTGGTTTGCGGGGGGGCGAGGACGCGTGGGCTGTAGACCATATACCCCTCTGGCCATGATACATTGACGATATTTTATTTATTTGGCAAGGCAGTGAGGATGGGCTTAGGCAGTTCATGGGCCAACTCAATGTGAATGATTTTAACATCAGGCGGACCTATGTGTGTAGCAGGGAGGTGGTGGACTTCCTGGACATCAAGATCGATATTGACAGCAACCGACAGCTACAGTCAGACTTATTCAGGAAGCCCACCGCAATCAATTCCCTGTTGCATGCAGAGTCTAGCCACCATTACGTCACTATCAAATCTATCCCAGTTGGGCAGTTTATGAGAACGAAGCGGATTTGCTCAACCCCACAGAAATTTCAAGCTGATATATTGAGAAAGAGATTTCAGTCATGAGAGTACAGCAACAGATCCATAAAGGAAGGGTATAATAGGGCGAAGAAGTTCACATGAGAAACTTTACTCCAGTCCTCCAATGGAGTATCCAAGGACAACAATAATGTCAGATTCATCACAACATATAATTCACAATGTGAAGAGGTGAAAAGAAGTTTGCAGCGCCATTGGCCAGTTCTCCAGACCGAACCAATCCTGAAAAAGTATATACTAGATTACCTCCAGATGACCTATAGGAGAAGCAAAAATCTCAAAGATATATTGGTTAGAAGCCACTACGTGGCGACTACCAATACGCCCTTTGACACAGGGTCACTGGTTAAGGGGTGTTACCCCTGTGGTGGATGTAGGGCATGCGCCAATATGTGTGTGACCTTTAGGTCATCAGGGGAGACAAAGAATTTGAAATTCGCCAGTATATCACCTGCTCCACCACGCAGGTGATATACTATGCGATGTGTGCTTGTGGCCTAATTTATATTGGGCTGACATCACGCCAACTAAGAGTCAGGACAAGGAAAGACGTACGCGACATTGTAGCTGCAACAACCATCTCCAATTTGGAGGAATTGAAAACAATCCCTCGACATTTCAAATTAAAACATGATAGTGATCCCTGTACCTTTAATGTAAGGGGGATTGAACATGTGTCCAGAGGGATTCGAGGCGGCAATATAAATAAGAAACTATTACAGCAAGAATGCAAATGGATTACACTATTAGAAACTAAATCACCTACAGGATTAAATGAAACCAATTAATTTGCTTGTTTCTTATAAGTTGGACTCTCTTTCCCCTAGAAAATGCCTGTGTACTAGCTCTATTGTCCCCAATTAATCCATCTGGCTCTCTGTTTAGAGCACGGTAGCTAGTATGCCGTGCGAATGCATGATGGCACAGGCCTGGTTATATATACAATGGAATGGCCATTATTATTGAATAAAGGTTTTTATGTTCACTATATGTGTGGTGAGTGAAGGGTTAAGAACAGCTGTGTTCTGTCATGAGGAGACTGGTTAAACCAGTTTAGGCTGGTTCTGCGCACCCGTTTTTTCTAACAGCTGATTGGTCAGCTGTTAGAAAAGTGCGGGAAATTTGTAAATAAAAGAAGGGGCTCTCCATCAGCTGGCTGTCAGAATTTCTGAAGATCAAAGAAGAACAGCTGATGGAAAGCCTGCTGCAAGACCGGATGAAGAGGGCGCGCGAGGACAGTGGAGAAGCCTGGCTGAGACAATGCCTGGAGGCGTCTAGGCAGCCAGCAGAAGTTGGAGAAGCTGAGGATCGTGACGCCGCGGTTATCCAGCTTACCGACCCAGAAGAGATGGCAGCGCTGACAGCGGATATCCCGGAAAGAAGGCGGTCCCTGCGGCGCAGCGTCCTTCCAGCGGCAGTCGGTGAGAATGAGGAAGAAGCGGAAGCCGGAGCTTTCCCGCCCATCCTGGCTGCGGAGGCGCGTCATTGTTCAGCGCCGGACAGAGCAGCCACGAAGAGGAAGAGTACGTCATCTAGTCGGCGTCGCCGTAAAAGCGCGGCACCGGCCCAGGGATTTGAAATTCCTGGTGGCAGCGGGAGATCATAGGGGAAGATCGTTCCTGGGGCCAGAAGAGCGACGGCGGCCCCCTGGTCCGAGTCCCCGTCTGAAGAGGAGGAGGTGCCTTGCCGAGGCCAGAGGCAGGGGCCTGAGGCGCGGAGCTGCTGGAGACCAGGGACATCCACAGGAGGGCCGAGAACTGCAGAGCAGAGGACAGGCTGAGAGTTTCAATGTCCCTCTGTCTGTCTCGTGTGCCGGCCCTCTTCCTTTTAGTATAGAAGCTGTAGTGAAGAAAGTGTTATGTGAAATGTTAGCAGGGGGGCGGTGGCTAGGGAGAGTAGTGCAGGTCTTAAGCTGGGTTCACACTAAGCGACAGCGACAACGACGTCGCTGTTACGTCACCATTTTCTGTGACGTAACAGCGACCTTGTAAGTCGCTGTTATGATCGCTGCTTAGCTGTCAAATACAGCGACGCAGCAGCGATCATAACGTCGCTGTGCTACACGTGCAGAGCAGGGAGCCGCGCTTAGCGCTTGCTCCTTGCTCTCCTAGGTACAGTACACATCGGGTTAATTAACCCGATGTGTACTGCAACTACATGTCACAGTGCAGAGAGCAGGGAGCCGCGCACACTGCTTAGCGCTGGCTCCTTGCTCTCCTTGCTACAGTATACATCGGGTTAATTACCCGATGTGTACTGCAGCCACATGTGCACAGAGCAGGAGCCGGCGCTGGCAGCAAGGGCGGAGGCTGGTAACGAAGGTAAATATCGGGTAACCAGGGAAAGGTCTTCCCTTGGTTACCCGATGTTTACGCTGGTTACAGCTTACCGCAGCTGCCAGACGCCGGCTCCTGCTCCCTGCTCGCTTCATTTCGTCGCTCTCTCGCTGTCACACACAGCGATGTGTGTGTCACAGCAGGAGAGTGACGACCAAAAAATGAAGCTGGACATTCAGCAACGACCGGCGACCTCACAGCAGGGGCCAGGTCGTTGCTGGATGTCACACACAGCGACGGGACGTCGCTGCAACGTCACAGAAAATGGTGACGTAGCAGCGACGTCATTGTCGTTGTCGCTGTGTGTGACACCAGCTTTAGTGGTTGTCAGGAGTCCATGTCTCTGCCTGGTTATTTATTTAAGGAGGCTTTGACATGTGACATGTCCCCCCTGGGATTTCATTTGCCGCAGCCAGTTAGGGATAAGATTTACATGGGAGATTATGTTGATTTGTTTTCTCTGCTTCCGTCTAGTAGAGAGAATGTTAAAAAGGATGAGAAGACGGATTTAGATGATAAGAAAAAGGCCGCCTTTAAATCATTCAATAACTGGCTGCAGGCATTTTGCATTTTTTCTTCTGTCTTGAGTGAAAAGAATCCGGCAGTTTGTTCGGGTCTTTTTCAGCACATGGAGAACATATTAGAGGCATATCGCAGTTTTGGTGGCATTGCATGGCTGAATTATGATGAGGGTTTTCGTCAAAAATTAGCCATCCTCCGGAATATGCAATGGGGCCAAAAAGACGTCGGTCTATGGCTAAACCTTATGCTTCCTCAGAGGACTAATTTTAACAGATTTTCTCAAAATAATCCTATGGTTAAAAAAGGTTTCTGCTTTGCATTTAATGAGTCGTCATGTAAATTTACATCCAATTGCAGATTTCGACATGAGTGCTCCTCTTGTGGGGGTAATCATGCCATCTTCAAATGTTTCAAAAAACAGAACCAGAGTACACAGCAACAACACAACACTAAGGAGTCCATGTTTAAAGGAGGTGACACCAGTGATAGTACAAAACATGCTGGGTTGGTTAGATCGCTATCCAGTCAGACAGAATGCTTAGTTAATTTTGGATGGATTTGTGAACGTTTTTTTTGTTCCTGAGTTTAAAGGGTCAGGGTGCGTTTGGGTGGAGAATATTCTTTCAGTAAATGAATTTGAGTCAGTGGTAGCTTCCAAAGTGCTAAAAGAGATTCAATTAGGTAGGGTAGCTGGTCCTTTTGTTAGTCCCCCGTTCAAGAATTTTCGGCTTTCGTCACTCGGGATAGTCCCTAAGAAGGAGAAGGGTAGTTTCCGTCTAATCCACCATTTATCGTTTCCAAGATATGGTTCTTAAATGTTGAGATTGAGCCGGATATAGTCTCGGTTAAATATTCCTCATTTGATCAAGCTGTGGATTTGTTAAGGGAAGCAGGTAGAGGGGCTTTAATGGCAAAATCAGATATTCAGTCAGCATTCAGGCTTTTACCAGTGAATCCTTCGGGTTTCAATTCTCTGGGTTTTCAGTTTAGGGGGCACTATTTTTTTGACAAATGCCTCCCGATGGGTTTTTCTTTGTCTTGTTTTTATTTTGAATCTTTTTCATCATTTTTACATTGGGTTGTTGAGGTTGAGGGAGGTAAGGGAAAATTCTGCATTATTTAGATGATTTTTTATTTGTTGGTAAGGCGGAGTCTGAGGATTGTTTAAAGTTGTTAGTTAAGTTTCGTGAGTTGATGTGTTTGTGTGGTGTTCCTATAGCGGAAGAGAAGACGACTTTGCCCTGTCGGTGTTTGGAGTTTTTAGGCATCACTATTGATTCTGATAGGATGGAGTGTAGGTTGCCTCAGGATAAAGTTGCTAGGTTGGAAGCGGAGCTTTTGAGCTTGATTGTCAGAAAAAAAGACTACTTTGAAGAATCTGTAATCATTGCTTGGGCTTTTGAATTTTAGTTTGCAGATTTTTCCAATAGGTAGGGTATTTTCCATTTTCCGTTTTTTCTAACAGCTGATTGGTCAGCTGTTAGAAAAGTGCGGGAAATTTGTAAATAAAAGCAGGGGCTCTCCATCAGCTGGCTGTCAGAATTTCTGAAGATCAAAGAAGAACACCCACCCGCCATCCCTGGAGAAAGAACTTCTCGTGGAGGATCGCACTCGTCGTGGCATTTGTTAGAGGGAAAAGTCGTCAGCTTTGCTGGCGGACTAGTTTATGGACTGTGGTGATGAAATGGTTAATAAAGATTTGGTTATTTATTGGTAATTTTAATATGCTATTTAACCCTTAATAAATGTCATGGCCATTTAATGCCATCAAAATTATTCAGTGTCACGTCTATTTATTTTATATAGGCCTTGTGTTATCATGCGCAGCAATGATCATTTATGCAATTTAGTACATTATCTTTGATCTCTTCCACCGTTTTCCTGTATTGTTTTTAATCGGTTTTAATTTGTGTATTTGTTTACAGTATACTTCTACCAACCCTAAGGATCACCTTGTATGTGAAGAACCTACTCTAATGGATTCATATTCCTGACGTGGATATTCTCTGCATATTGCACGACTTGATGCATGTTATGAATTACCATATGTCTCAATCGTTATGTATGGCATATGTCGCGGGCGGAAGTGGGGACGCCGCGCTCTCCCACTGCTCGGGTCCGGCTGCCGCTGCTGCTGCGGCCTGCTACTGCTCGGTGGCTCGAGCGATGGGCCGGATCCCGGGGACTCGAGCGGCGCTCCTCGCCCATGAGTGAAAGGGGATTGGTTTTTGGGATTGTTTATTGTCCGTGACGCCACCCACAGTTGTGGTGATTGTGTGGACACCACCGCTGCTCTGTATGGGGATCCCGGGAGCGGTGACAGGGAGCAGCAAAGTTGTTGGTTCTCCCCTCCGTGGGTAGGGGGTGGTTGTCCCAGGGCCCAGTGATGAGGTGGGGGATGAGGGATGGCGGGGTCGGTGCAGGGCTTGGTGGGGTGCAGGGACGCGGGGCAGCGCTGTGCCTCACGGCACTGTGGTACTCACTCAGCCGGAGACGGGAACACAGTTCTCAGTAAAACACACGGCTGGAAAGACGGTTCCCACGGACGGCTGCTGTTGCTTTTCCCCGGTAGTTGACGATGACGGTCCCTTTTCCTGCACCTAAGTCTATATTGGTAGCGATGGGTTCCCACCGGTAACCCGCTCCCCGGCTTGGATATAGGCCGGAGGAGCCCCACTTTACCCGCAGGCGCTGGCCCTGAGAAACTGGTGCCTTGGCGGTGGCGGTGTCTCTCTCCTACGGTTGGACTGTTGCCTTCAATCGGGACTTAGTTGTTGGGAGACCCGGAGGTCCCCTTCACTGACGGATTTGGCAAATTCACGGCGACTCCTAGCCTTGCCGGGATCCGAAAGGCCCCTGCCAATGGTGCTGGCTTCTCTTCGTATACCGTTCCGGTACCGCCGGGCCACCACCCGTCCACGGTCCTTTCGGCAACCTCCGATCAGCCTCTCCTGCAGACGGTCACTGCCGTCTGCTGACCTTGCTCTCTCAGTCCGGGGCACGCACCCGGACCAACTTCAGGCTTCCTCAACTGTCACTTTCTCTTCCACTTTTACTCCTCCCTCTTGCTCCTCTACCACTTCACTCTCACTTCAAACTCTGACTAAACTGATCTGCCTGGTTCTCCCGCCTCCAGGGCTGTGAACTCCTCGGTGTTCGGAGCCAACCACCTGGCCCACCCCCTGGTGTGGACATCAGCCCCTGGAGGAAGGCAACAAGGATTTTTGGTTTAGCTTCGGTGTACCTATCCGGGGTGTAGGGTGTGGTGGTGTCATGACCTGTGACCCCTGGCTTGCCCAGGGCATCACACATACTTGGAATTTATAAATTTATAGGTGTCCAAGACCATTTGGTCGCTTCAACTTTGCATATCATGCACAGTGATTAGCAAGTAAGCAAGCGCATATCATAGTGCAGCATATGGGAATGTGACGTAAGTTGCTTAATGCAGTCTGGTGCGCGTGCCCACTGTCCTCCACCTGCCCGCTGGGTCACGCCACTGTCATTAGGGCTGTGTATAAGCCCTGGCTTCTATAGCCACTGTGCATGCGCTGGCAACCCTGAAGAGCGGTGCTTCCCCGTTGCAGTCGGTGGACAGACTGCAAGCGGTGGCCATTAGGCGAACACATATAAAGAGAGGGAAAATTGATCAGCAATAGCCCCCTGAGGAAGCGTTTTATGCGAAATGTACATAGGGGTGGAAGTGGATGCACTGCTGACCCACCAACTCTAACATGGGTAACAAAGAAATATGATGTTTATATTTGATACTGGGTATTTACTATTTTAGCAAAGCCTGTTAGCAATGACAGATATCATATTCCTTATAAATATATATATATTTATAAGTATATATATATATATATATATATATATATATATATATATATATATGAAAGAGGTAAGAGTCCCGGTGCACCACCTACTCCGTGTGTTACTACACGTTCAGCTACTTGAGCCCTACTGAGCCATGGAGGGGATCATGGTGCAGACTTGCGGTGAAGACCAAGATAAATCCAAAGGAGAAAGAAAGTCGCACTTCAGATGATCACCATATAACTCCGTCTTTATTGCAGGGGAAACATGAGGGTACAAGCGGTGGGGAGGGTGAGACAAGCCATACAACGCCGGACGACGGCGTGCCGTTTCGCTAGAACTTAGCTTCCATGGGTCCAGTGCAAACTGCCATGCAGCACCGCCCTTTTAACACAAATGGTGCGGGTACTGCATTAGCAGAGTGATTTAAAATGCAAATGCAAGTATACAATTAGTAGCTGCAAAAAACAGGTGAAGACTTCAAGGGTATTAACATATCACAGTCTAATACACATATCTCTCAAAATACAATAATATACAAAAGGCGGACAGAATCACAATCCCTACAAGAACAGAACAAAATTCTGATGTACAGTACAGCGAGCACAAAAACAGTAGAAATTATTTTAAATTTGTGAAAAAAAAAAAAAAATTTCAGAGACAGTGTATGCAATAATGTTAAAATGCAAAACAGTAGCTATTAATCAACGCCATGATCAGATAGTGCTAGCAAAACAAGGGTGTCACAGTCAGGATGTCATATAGTCGACATGCCAAAAAAAAAAAAAGGTCTTTCAAGAAAAACTGACAAGTTGTTTCTGTCATTCAAACCTAGCGGTCCCATTGCGTTTAGATCCAGAATCAATCTGGATTCTTTTTGTAACAGCGTGCGGTGCGTGTCGCCGCCTCTGCTGCTAGGATTGACTTTAAACAGACCAGCAAAAGAACAGGACAGGACTGCGATGGCGACGAATGATCGTGATAGACCTCGCAAATTTTTTTTAAAAAAAAATACCAGGAAAAATGCCGCATAATGCCGCCGTGGATAGATGCACCTTCAATTTCAAATACAATTCTGTTTGACATTGTGAGATCCAGCATAAAGAGACACTGGCATTTGTTGAAAAACGATAAAGACCTTAGAGCCCTGGTTAAAGAGGGTCCCTTGGTATCTTACAGAAGAGGCCATAATTTAGTCGACCTTTTGGTAAAAAATAGATTCGTGCCCAGAAAGGAAAAGACATGGTTAGACAAGAAAAAAATTAAGGGTAATTTTAGATGTGGGAATTGTCCTTTCGGTTCGGCCCATAAAACAAGGGATGTAATAAGTGGGGTGTGAGTACCTCAGGGTTAATGATTTCATATCGTGCAAGTCCACTTATATAGTGTATGCATTATTCTGCCCCTGCAATTTTTATTACATTGGAAAAACTATCCGGCCCCTTTACGTCCGTTTTAGGGAACATTGCAAATCCTTAATATCAGGGATAGGTTCAGCAAGACTTATTAAACACATGCAGGAATGCCATAATAGTAATTCCAATCTACTTTCTTTTGCTGGTCTGTTTAAAGTCAATCCTAGCAGCAGAGGCGGCGACACGCACCGCACGCTGTTACAAAAAGAATCCAGATTGATTCTGGATCTAAACGCAATGGGACCGCTAAGTTTGAATGACAGAAACGACTTGTCAGTTTTTCTTTAAAGACCTTTTTTTTTTTTTTTTGGCATGTCGACTATATGACATCCTGACTGTGACACCCTTGTTTTGCTAGTGTGACGCCCTGGCACAGCCAGGTTGTCACATAAAGAGTTAATCCTCCTTGGTAATATGATCTCACACTGGTGCAGCCAAACAAGCACAGCCCCCAGTGTAAGGGAAAAGCAGAGGAGAGGGGAGGGGCTGGAGCAGAGAGTGTGGAGAGGTCAGAGAGAACAGAGGTCTGGAGTTCAGCTCCCGGCTGGGAGTGAAGCGTTCTCCAAGAGGGCCGGGGCAGGCCGTAGTGAGGAAGGGGCCAGAACAGGTAGCCGGAGCTGGGCGGTGGCCCCCCGGTACCTGGGTACCCGGATCACTACAGGGGAGTAGATTCCCCGTCCCCGGCTGAGGAGAAAGTGGAAGAGAGAGGAGAGAAAGGCACTTGGCTGCAGGGAAGAACAACAAGGGCTGCTGCACCGTGTGTGGGACACTAACACCCCGTACCAAAGGCTGCGGACACCGGCAATTCTTAGTTCACCAGTGACTCCGTGTGACTTTCTTGTGAGTACACCCGTGCCCTCGGGCATCGCACTGCAGCACTGCGCCCTGCTCCCTGCTTACCCCATCACCGGGCCCCGGGACTACCAACCCCCTACCCACGGAGGGGAGAAATAACATCTAGCTGCTCCATACCATCCCCGGGACCCCCACACTGAGCAGCGGTGGTGCCATCACCACAACCGTGGGTGGCGTCACGAACTATAACAATTCCCCTTACTAAATCCCCTTTTACTGTGGAGCCTGGGATCACAGACCGGGTCACGCCATCGTGATACCCACAGAAGTGACTCTGTGGCCCGGATCTGAGTACCCCCTGGTCCCCGGGCGACACATTTGGCGTCACGAACAGGATCGAACCCATCCAGTTACCTGGAGGAAGTGCGCCTTATTCTGGACTGTCAGCGGTGATCCGCTGCAAAAATCTTGAAATCCGCCATTTTAGCCGCCATTTTAGGCGCCAAAAACAACAACTTGGCGCCTTCTTCTCCGAGCGGTGGGCGCGAAAAAGAGGCTCCGCCCCCTGAGAACGCGGGCGGAAGTGAAGCTCCGGAGGACCGGAAGCGAAAAGAGAAACTTTAAAAGCTGCTGGAAGGACTGCTCCCGAGTACCAGGGGGGAGCAGAAAGAAGGAACCGCAGCTTATGTGACGAGGACTGTAAAGGCAGGGATGCCAGGACTCTGCCAGCATTTGGTTCCTGGAGAGGCCGCCGCAGCGATGCACCGACCCGTTACCCCTGTTACCGGTAGCGGAGCCCGCAGCACCTGTTGGGGAGGACCCAGACCTGGGGTCCCCAGGCCTCACCTTTGTCACCAACCTGCCACCGGCCCCGGCAGTCCGCCCGGCCGCGACGGAGATGACGACGGCTCCGGCAGTCCGCCCGGCCGCAACGGCAGCGAAGTACCGGTCCCGTTGACCAATTTGGGGCTGTTCCTGGACTGGGGTCAAGGGGTGCTGCCTGGGTTTTAGGGGCAGCACCAAGGCTAGGTTGTTTGGGTGGGTGACTGAAGGACCCGTTACACAGTTATTATTAAAAGTGTTATTTGTTGTTGCAACGTTGAAGCAATGTGCATCCCGCTGTGGGAAGATTGAA
The DNA here is from genome assembly GCF_048569485.1 of Anomaloglossus baeobatrachus. Lineage (NCBI taxonomy): Eukaryota > Metazoa > Chordata > Amphibia > Anura > Aromobatidae > Anomaloglossus > Anomaloglossus baeobatrachus. The sequence goes on along the minus strand of NW_027442515.1, from coordinate 35,066 downwards.
AATGTTTAAAATGTTTTATTCTTTTCCAGTTTAATAAAATGTCGGTGCCTAGCCGGCCCGAGGACGGGCCGTGTTTTACCAGGGGGGTGTGTGACGCCCTGGCACAGCCAGGTTGTCACATAAAGAGTTAATCCTCCTTGGTAATATGATCTCACACTGGTGCAGCCAAACAAGCACAGCCCCCAGTGTAAGGGAAAAGCAGAGGAGAGGGGAGGGGCTGGAGCAGAGAGTGTGGAGAGGTCAGAGAGAACAGAGGTCTGGAGTTCAGCTCCCGGCTGGGAGTGAAGCGTTCTCCAAGAGGACCAGGGCAGGCCGTAGTGAGGAAGGGGCCAGAACAGGTAGCCGGAGCTGGGCGGTGGCCCCTCGGTACCTGGGTACCCGGATCACTACAGGGGAGTAGATTCCCCGTCCCCGGCTGAGGAGAAAGTGGAAGAGAGAGGAGAGAAAGGCACTTGGCTGCAGGGAAGAACAACAAGGGCTGATGCACCGTGTGTGGGACACTAACACCCCGTACCAAAGGCTGCGGACACCGGCAATTCTTAGTTCACCAGTGACTCCGTGTGACTTTCTTGTGAGTACACCCGTGCCCTCGGGCATCGCACTGCAGCACTGCGCCCTGCTCCCTGCTTACCCCATCACCGGGCCCCGGGACTACCAACCCCCTACCCACGGAGGGGAGAAATAACATCTAGCTGCTCCATACCATCCCCGGGACCCCCACACTGAGCAGCAGTGGTGCCATCACCACAACCGTGGGTGGCGTCACGAACTATAACAATTCCCCTTACTAAATCCCCTTTTACTGTGGAGCCTGGGATCACAGACCGGGTCACGCCATCGTGATACCCACAGAAGTGACTCTGTGGCCCGGATCTGAGTACCCCCTGGTCCCCGGGCGACACACTAGCACTGTCTGATCATGGCGTTGATTAATAGCTACTGTTTTGCATTTTAACATTATTGCATACATTGTCTCTGAAACAATTTTTTTTTTTTTTCACTAATTTAAAATAATTTCTACTGTTTTTGTGCTCGCTGTACTGTACATCAGAATTTTGTTCTGTTCTTGTAGGGATTGTGATTCTGTCCGCCTTTTGTATATTATTGTATTTTGAGAGATATGTGTATTAGACTGTGATATGTTAATACCCTTGAAGTCTTCACCTGTTTTTTGCAGCTACTAATTGTATACTTACATTTGCATTTTAAATCACTCTGCTAATGCAGTACCCACACAATTTGTGTTAAAAGGGCGGTGCTGCATGGCAGTTTGCACTGGACCTGTGGAAGCTAAGTTCTAGCGAAACGGCACGCCGTCGTCCGGCGTTGTATGGCTTGTCTCACCCTCCCCACCGCTTGTACCCTCATGTTTCCCCTGCAATAAAGACTGAGTTATATGGTGATCATCTGGAGTACGACTTTCTTTCTCCTTTGGATATATATATATATATATATATATATATATATATATATATATATATATATATATATAACGATTGAGAGGATTTGGCATTTACGTTTGATGTTTTGAACCTGAGTTACCTGAGTGGTCTTATAATGGCTGTTAGTACATAGATCTGCATTTAGTCCTGTTTCTATAGTGATGAGATATAATATTTACTACAAAATTTTACTATCATTTTCTCACTATTATATGTGAGATTCAAGTGTTGAGTCCTTGGGTATGGACCCATTAATTTATTGGCTTCCCTTCCAACACTCTTGCACCCCTCCAATCTATCCTAAACTCTGCGGCCCGCTTAATCCACCTCTCCCCTCGCTACTCCCCAGCCTCGCCACTCTGCCAATCCCTTCACTGGCTTCCCATCGCCCAACGACTCCAGTTCAAAACATTAACCATGACATACAAAGCCATGCACAACCGGTCTCCTCCCTACATCTGTGACCTAGTCTCCCGGTACCTACCTGCACGCAACCTCAGATCCTTACAAGATCTCCTTCTCTGCTCCTCTCTTATCTCCTCTTCCCACAATCGCGTACAAGATTTCTCCCGTGCATCCCCCATACTCTGGAACGCTCTACCTCAGCACATCAGACTCTCCACTACCGTGGAAAGCTTCAAGAGGAACCTCAAGATGTACCTCTTCCAACAAGCCTACAACCTACAATAGCCCTCAGTCCAGTACACCACTGCGCAACCAGCTCTGTCCTCACCTATTGTACCATCACCCATTCCCTGTAGACTGTGAGCCCTCGCGGGCAGGGTCCTCTCTCCTCCTATACCAGTCTGTCTTGTACTGTTAATGATTGTTGTACAAATACCCTCTCTCACTTGTAAAGCGCCATGGAATAAATGGCGCTATAATAATAAATAATAATAATAATAATAATAATTAATTGATGCGGATACCAGCATTTGTGAACATGCAGGTCCATACCGATGAATTTTGAATGCACAAGCACACTTTATTAGTCAGCTCACAGGTCCAATGAAGGTCTGCACTGACGCAATTCCGGATTATAGATTGTGAGATACCGAGGGGAGAAGTACTAGAGAACAGGTATGTTTCCCATCGGTTCATTTCATATGTCTCCATGTACTGACTGTGGAGCAGTCAGCCCATGCAAATGGGCTGGGAAAAGCTCGGAAAGTTATATCTGGCTCAGCAATAAGTTAGTCACTGAAGCCTGTTTATTTCAGTGTAATTTTGGTTTCGGTTTTTCCTGGACTAATCAGTAGGAATGGCAGTGGGACTGGTTGCTCCCTTCTCCACATTCAATCCAGGTTTTGATTCCTCACTGGATCAGCTGAAATAATCAGGAGGCATTCAGAACAAGGAGACTGCTGAGGAGAGCAGTACAGGCTCATGGCTGCTGGTGCTGAGACTCCATACCTCCGCTTGCTGTGCTGAGGAACCGACACAGTAAGAGAATACTGTTTTGTTTGTTACATAGGTTTATTTTGTAGTTACCATTCTGTTGTTAGTTAGTGGCCAGACGGCCTTAAACATTTATTTTCCTGTTTTTGCATGTGTAACACTGAGAGATAAGTGTACACAATAAAACATTGCAGTGGCCGTATCTGTATGGAACCTGCCAGTCTGCCGCTGTCATCTATGAATCCATAGCCACTTTCTTGGACCAAAGCAAAGATCCCAGCTGAGCTATATCCCCTGTCTCACAAATGGTGGAGAATGCGGGCATTAGTGGCTATTGGACTGTAACTACAGATAAACCGTTCTATGTGCATTGGCTCTTGTTAATGTCCTGGCTGAAAGCTCCTGTGCTGCTGAAGAGCCAAGAGACCAGCAATATGGAGGAGCTGCTGAATCAGTTGGTGCAGGCCAACATTAACCAACAACAGACCAAGACTTACCTCCAGAAGGCGCTGGAGTAGCAGCACCAAATGCAACAAGAGCAGTTAAATGCAATAAAAAAGTCCTTGGTTCGGCAGCCTCGAGACGCGGAGGACTGTGCACAAGGCTCTGCCAGTGCGCAGAAAGCCGTACAAAAGACTTTACTTAAAATGACTACTGATGATGATGTGGAAGCATGTTTGGCAGTATTTGAACGTATTGCAGAACGTGAGCGCCTACCGGTGGACAAATGGGCTGAAGTGGTCGCTCCATTCCTGATCGGAGATCCGCAAAAAGCATATTATGATCTAAGTGGAGCTGATGCTATGGACTATATTAAACTAAAAGGTGAAATCCTGGCAAGGCTGGGAGTAAACACATATGTACGGGCACAGAGGGTACATCTATGGACTTTTGTGGCACATCACCCAGCTCGTTCACAAATGCATGACCTCATCCATCTGGTGAATAAATGGCGCCCGCACAGATGGTGGAACGTGTTGTCCTAGACAAGTACCTGCGATCCTTACCGGCTAAGATCCAAAGGTGGGTCGGACAGGGTGACCCAACTAGCGCTGACCAGTTAGTGAAAATGATCGAGCGTTACAGCGCTTCTGAAAGCCTACTCCAGTGGATGCTTTCGCCTTGCTGGGGTTCTAGGAAATCGCCTGAAAGTCCTGCTAAAACTACTCCTTTTTCAAAAGAAGAGAATGTTGCAACTAGGGGTAGCAGGTCCACAAAGGACTATGTTAGCGGTGTAATTTCTCAGCAACTCAACAGGCCCAGACTGAAGTCCCCAACTGGGAAGCAAGGGCCTATTCAGTGTTGGTGATGTCGTGGGCTCAGCCACGTAGCTGCTAACTGCCCATTAACTACAGAGCCGATGGACTATAACACTACAAGGTGTCTGTCATTATATGTACAGTCTGTGCTGCGGAGATCCTCACGGGAAATGAAAAACATGTGTGTTGCATTGAGGTCAACGGCTATAGTGTGAAAGCCATCTTAGACTCTGACAGTCAAGTAACCTTGGTACATGCTAGCTTGGTGGACCCTGGAGCAATAACAGATTCAACTGTGGGCATTAGTTCCATACATGGCGATGCTAAAAAACTACCCCACAGCCTGGGTAACTCTTGCCACACTCTTGGGGGCCAAAAGACATCAGGTGGTGATCGTAATGACTATGTTGCATAGTGTAATCCTGGGGAGAGACTTTCCCTTATTCTGGGACTTGTGCAACATTAAAAATGGCGTGAACACCCCGGTTGAAGAAAAACTGGTGAACGATACCCTGGGGCTTGCCCCTGAGCCACTGGAGCAAGATGATGGGGGACCCACCACAGGGGTAGCTCCAGAATCTGTACACTCTCCTCTGGGTGTGTTTGCAGGCGAGGCGGACACGCTAGAGGATGGTATAGAGATGCCAGGTCTTGAGGTGGCCCGTGATAATTTCGGGACTGCTCAACACCAAGATCCTACTACAAGGGCATGGGAAAATGTGAAGGTCTCTGAGGGAAACCCAGGGAAACCCAGGGGCTCAAAATGAGTTTCCACATGTGGCAGTGCAACAGGGCATGCTGTACCACATTGACAAGATGCGAGGAGTGGTGGTGGAACAGCTAGTGGTACCAAAATCTTTTCGTCAGGTGGTTTTAGACCTGGCACATAAACATCCCTTGGGGGGCCACCTGGCTAGAGAAAAGACAAAATACCGTATTCTGCAACGTTTCTTTTGGCTGGGTCAGATGGGAGATGTAACTCAGTACTGTCAGTCCTGTCCTACATGCCAGTTGACTGCACCTATGACACATTTTAGAAGCCCCTTTGTACCCTTGCCAATAATAGAGGTGCCCTTTGAGAGGATAGTAATGGATTTAGTCAGTCCATTAGTTAAATCTGCCAGGGGTCATCAATACATTTTGGTGGTACTGGATTACGCCACCCGTTATCCGGAGGCTGTACCCTTACGGAATGCCAATGCAAAAGCAATTTCAAAGGAGCTTTTAACATGTTTTCTCGCACAGGCATTCCAAAAGAGATACTTATGGATCAGGGGACCCCCTTTATGTCTCATATACTTAAAGAACTATGTAAATTACTAAAAATCTCCCACCTGCGTACCTCAGTGTATCACCCTCAAACTGACGGTCTGGTCGAGCGCTTTAATAAAACCCTAAAGAGGATGTTGAAAAGGGTGGTGGATAAGGACGTAAGGGATTGGGATGCTCTCCTGCTATATCTCTTGTTCGCCATACGAGAGGTACCCCAATCCTCCACGGGCTTTTCACCTTTTGAATTGGTCTATGGGCGGTGTCCCAGAAGACTGTTGGATATTGCCAAGGAGACTTGAGAGCAAGAGGTGACTCCTTACCGCAGTGTAGTTGAACATATAACAATCATGCAGGACAGAATTGCGGCAGTTATGCCAATAGTCAAAGAATGTTTGGAGCGCGCCCAACGCGCCCAAAGCAGGGTGTACAACCGGGCGGCTAAAACACGAGTTTTTCAACCTGGGGAGAGGGTGTTAGTGTTGGTACCTACTGTAGAAAATAATTTCTTGCAAAATGGCAGGGGGCATACGAGGTGCTGTAAAAAATAAGTGAAGTGAATTATAAGGTACACCAACCAGACAAGAGAAAACCCCAACAAATCTACCACATAAACTTGCTTAAGTTCCTGGTGGGACAGAGAGAGTCTGGTAGCAGAGACTACCCTTGATAGTGGGCCTCGAGTGGCACCAACATCTGAGGTAAGTGACCCCCAGATAGTACCACCAGAGGTGGCTATTGCAGACACGCTATCCAAGACCCAAATACAAGAAACCAAGGCGTTCATACAGAGAAACGCAGATATTTTTTCCGAACTACCCGGCCGTACTCACCTAATTAAACATGACATTGTCACCGACCCTCAGACACGAGTACGGTTAAAACCATATCGAATTCCATTGCCCAGGAAGTAAAGAAAATGCTGGCGCTCGGGGTTATTGCGGAGTCCCGGAGTGAGTGGGCTAGTCCTATCGTACTGGTGCCCAAGCCCGATGGGTCTATCCGGTTTTGTAATGATTTTCGCAAGTTAAATGAGGTATCGAAATTCGATGCCTACCCCATGCCAAGAGTTGATGAACTTATAGAGAGACTAGGTTCAGCCAGATACATATCCACTATTGACTTAACAAAAAGTTATTGGCAGATTCCCCTCACTGACTCGGCCAAAGAGAAAACTGCCTTTGTTATGCCACAGGGACTGTTCCAGTATCGGGATATGCCATTTGGGTTGCATGGAGCCCAAGCCACCTTCCAAAGACTAATGGATATCATCCTAAAGCCCCGTGTCCAGTATGCAGCCGCATATTTGGACGATATCATTATCTTTAGTGATAACTGGGAAACTCATTTGCCGAAGGTACAAGCTGTCTTGCACTCTCTAAGGGCTGCCAGGTTGACTGCCAATCCCAAGAAGTGTACATTGGGGTTGGAAGAAGCTCGCTATCTGGGATACATGATTGGTAGGGGAGTTATAAAACCTCAGGCTAAAAAAAGTGGACGCCATTCAGAATTGGCCACAACCAGTCACCAAAAGACAGGTCAGAGCCTTTTTGAGGATCATTGGTTATTACCAGCGGTTCATCAAAAATTTTGCTACTATCGCAGCCCCACTCACAGATCTTACCAAGGGGTCAACCTCTGTCTCAATAAAGTGGAACGCAGAAGCAGAGAACGTCTTTCAAGGGTTGAAAAAGGCTTTATGTGACCAACCAGTGTTGGTTACCCCAAACTTTAAACGGGAGTTTATTGTTCAAACAGATGCCTCTGGTGGGCCAACTAAGCAGAAAACTTAAGGAGGCAGAAAAAAAATACAGTGTGGTTGAGCGAGAAGCCTTAGCTGTGAAGTGGGCCCTGGAAACCCTGCGCTATTATTTACTAGGACGCCAATTTAGCCTAGTGACTAGAGTTGAGTGCGGTTCGCGGTTCTCCAGTTCGCGGCTCGAGTGATTTTGGGGGCTGTTCTAGATCGAACTAGAACTCGAGCTTTTTGCTAAAGCTCGATAGTTCTAGATACGTTCGAGAACGGTTCTAGCAGCAAAAAGACAAGCTAATTACTAGCTGGCTTTCCGCTGTAATAGTGTAAGTCACTCTGTGACTCACACTATTATGAAATTTCAGCGTATAGTGTGCGGGAACAGCGCATTCAGATCACTGCTGTTTGGATAATGTTTTTTTTTTCCTTGTCTTCCTTCCCTAAGCGCGCGCGTGTAGTGGGGTGGGCCAGAATGTCAGCCAATCCCAGACACACACACAGCTAAGTGGACTTTTAGCCAGAGAAGCAACGGCATGTGTGATAGGATGTCCATGTCACATGTCCATGCATTATAAAAACGGACATTTTCCTCCAGCACGCCATTATCTGCCTTCTGCGTCTTGGTTTCAGTCATCGCTGGTGTAGCTCCTGTCTTCGATACTGCTGTGTACGCTCTATACACAGAGCTATACAGAATAGGGATAGAAGTTTCTATTAGTCCTTTTAAGGGCTAACACCGGCAGGGTTAGAGCCATAGGTGACAGTCAGGTTACGTGAAAACAGATTTTAACAGCTACACAAGATGACAGCGTCTGTGTAGCTAAGGTCAGGGATTTCCTCGCTGCATTTCCCCATTAGGAGGGATAGAAAGGGAGGCTTCCTTTCCTCTACCCAGACCCACAACCCTGCCACTGTACCCTCCTGCCCTTTGCACACTCAAGCTCATTGTTACTAAGCCATTATACTAGCAAACACTGAGTAAACTTAGTGGCATCCTAAAAGTGGCTGTTGGACTTCCATTAGTGTCCCACTGGTGCAAAGATATTTGCAGCACCTCTGCATTGCACACTCAACCTCATTGTTACAAAGCCATTATAATACCAAACACTGAGTAAACTTAGTGGCATCCTAAAAGTGGCTGTTGGAATTCCATTAGTGTCCCACTGGTGCAAATCTATGTGCAGTACCTCTGCATTGCACACTCAAACTCATTGTTACTAAGCCATTATACTAGCAAACACTGAGTAAACTTAGTGGCATCCTAAAAGTGGCTAATGGACTCCCATTAGTGTCCCACTAGTGCAAAGATATTTTCAGCACCTCTGCATTGCACACTCAAGCTCCTTGTTACAAAGCCATTATAATACCAAACACTGAGGAAACTTAGTGGCATCCTAAAAGTGGCTGTTGGACTTCCATTAGTGTCCCACTGGTGCAAATCTATGTGCAGCACCTCTGCATTGCACACTCAAACTCATTGTTACTAAGCCATTATACTAGGAAACACTGAGTAAACTTAGTGGCATCCTAAAAGTGGCTGTTGGACTTCCATTAGTGTCCCACTAGTGCAAAGATATTTGCAGCACCTCTGCATTGCACACTCAAGCTCATTGTTACAAAGCCATTATAATACCAAACACTGAGGAAACTTAGTGGCATCCTAAAAGTGGCTGTTGGACTTCCATTAGTGTCCCACTGGTGCAAACCTATGTGCAGCACCTCTGCATTGCACACTCAAACTCATTGTTACTAAGCCATTATACTAGCAAACACTGAGTAAACTTAGTGGCATCCTAAAAGTGGCTATTCGACTTCCATTAGTGTCCCACTGGTGCAAATCTATGTGCAGCACCTCTGCATTGCACACTCAAACTCATTGTTACTAAGTCATTATACTAGCAAACTATGCTGCCAGTTTAAGGGCCGTAGTTGCATTGTCAGGGATAGTTATTGTTGTTTATTCTGCTGTTAATAAAGCTAGACCACCGCTGCAATCTACACCACCTCTCAATTTTTACTACCACATTTTAAGTGCACAATCTTGTCACAATCAAAATAAGTGGCAAAATGACAGATTCTGGTGGAAAGGGGAAGAGGCGTGTTGGAAAAGGAAAAAAAGGGTTTGTCCATAAGGAAGGTGGCAAAGCTCCATTAACATCTGCTGAAGATAGACCATCTTCCAGCAAAAGTAAGATGTCTACTACTCACCGTGGACATTCCGATGTGCTCCCTTTTTTACGGCCACGAACAACTGGAACAAAGGTAGATGATGGCCAAAAAAGGAAAATGCTTGAATGGATCTCAAGTGGTCCAACAAGTGCCCTCTCCTCCACCTCAACTACCGCATCCAAAAAACACCAGTCCTCTGAGTTGTCATCCCAATCACACTTGCTTTCTCCCAGCTCTGAAGTCTCCATCTGCCCTGCACAGTATGGTGGAACTGAGATGGCTGAGTCTGCAGAGCTGTTCAGTCACACTATAGCCTGGGAATCAGAGGTCTGCTCCCAAACTACAGTGAGTACAGACCAGGAAATGGTCTGCAGTGATGCGCAGAACCTTTGTGACTCTGATTCAGGCCGTGATGACCAAGTTTCTGAGCATAATGTTGACCCTTATTCACAAACTGAAACACCTGTGGTAATAGACAATGAGGAACATACTGATGACGATGAGACGCAGATACCAGATTGGGATGACAACTTAAATATTCGGTCAGGGCAAGAAGAGGCTCGGTCTGAGGGTGAGGGGAGTGCAAACACAACAATTGATGAGGAAGTTCTAGATCCCACCTACTGTCAACCCACAGTCAGGCCCTCGAGGAGGTCAACAGAGACGGTGGAGGAGGATGCAACTGACAACGAAGTTACCTTGCGCCTTCCTGGACAGAGTCGGAGTACTGGTAGCACGTCTACAACTGCATCCTCAGCCACCACTGTGCCTCTGAGCAGTAGTCAGGGTGGCTCAGCAGGTCACATGCCCTCTAAGCCTTGCCTAGCCTGGTCCTTTTTTGACATAGCAAAAGATCACCCAAATTATGTGATCTGTAAAATTTGTCGTGATTCTGTTAGTAGAGGGCAAAACCTCAGCAGTTTGACAACTTCTTCCATGAATCGTCACATGAATAAATATCATATGTCCCAGTGGGAAGCTCACCGTGCTGCAATGCGGCCTAGCAGAGCGAACCATCCACCACCTGCCCCTTCCAGTGCATCCGCGCGCTCTTCATCTTCTAGGACTGTGGGGACAGCTGTCACATCTGGTTTTCTACGCACAACTTCCACCACTGTAACCACAACAGGCAGTTTTCTTGGTAGGTCGTCAGTGGGTTTGGAAGGGGAATCAAGTGCGTTTGTACAGCTCTCTCAGACATCGATAGCACCAACGTTGGATGAAGGCAACATCATGTCTACGCCTGCACTTTCCTCACAAACCTGCATTTTTCCAGGGATACCCTACTCAACACCGTCTACACACAGCAGCCAGATCTCTGTCCCTCAGATGTGGACAAATAAAAGGCCATTTCCTGCGACCCATGACAAAGCTAAGAGGTTGACTTTATCCCTCTGTAAGCTCTTGGCTACCGAAATGCTGCCTTTCCACCTGGTGGACACACAGGATTTTAGAGACCTTATGTCTGTCGCTGTGCCCCAGTACCAGATGCCCAGTCGCCACTACTTCTCTAAGAAAGGTGTGCCTGCGCTACACCAGCATGTCGCACACAACATCACCGCTTCCTTGAGAAACTCTGTGTGTGAATGGGTGCATTTCACCACCGATACTTGGACCAGTAAGCATGGACAGGGACGTTACATGTCGCTGACTGGGCACTGGGTAACTATGGTGATAGATGGTGAAGGGTCTGCTGCACAAGTCTTGCCGTCCCCACGACTTTTGTGTCAATCCTCTGTCTGTCCAAGTTCCGCCACTGCTTCTGCCTCCTCCACCTCATCTGGGTCCTCCACCTCCGCCCCAAGCCTGCCTGGTCAGGCCACCAGCATTCTCACTGCGCAGAAGGAATCACGCACCCCTCATTACTATACTGGCAGCAGAGCGCAACGGCATCAGGCGGTCTTTAGCTTGACATGTCTTGAAAATAGGAGTCACACAGCGGATGAGTTGTGGGCAGCTCTGGAGACTGAGTTTAATAAATGGTTGTCTCCACTCAACCTGCAGCCTGGTAAGGCCGTGTGCGACAATGCTGCAAACCTGGGTGCGGCCCTTCGCCTGGGCAAGGTGACACACGTGCCTTGTATGGCTCACGTGTTGAACCTTGTTGTTCAGCAATTTTTAACACACTATCCCCGCCTAGATGGCCTTCTGAACAGGGCACGAAAACTGTCTGCTCACTTCCGCCATTCAACCATCGCTGCTGAGCGACTTGCATTGCTCCAGAAGTCTTTCGGCCTGCCGGTTCATCGCCTGAAATGCGATGTGGCGACACGCTGGAATTCGACTCTCCACGTGTTACAGCGACTGTGGCAGCACCGCCGAGCCCTGGTGCAATACGTCATGATGTATAGCCTGGGCTAACGAGATGCAGAGGTGGGGCAGATAACCCTGATGGAGTGGTCTCAGATCAAGGACCTATGCACCCTTCTGCACAGTTTCGACATGGCGACGAATATGTTTAGCGCTGACAATGCCATTATCAGCATGACAATTCCAGTCATTTACATGCTGGAGCACACGCTAAACACTATTCGGAGTCAGGGGATGGGACAACAGGAAGGGGAGGAACTACAGGAGGATTCATATGCACAAGACACAACAACATCACTAAGGTCCAGACGTTCATCATCACCAACGCGGCAGGCATGGGACCATGGGGGACAGGGATCAACAAGGGCGCATGGTAGCAGGCGAAATGTTGAGGAAGGTGCAGGAGAACATGAAGAAATGGAGGACGACCTGTCCATGGACGACTCAGCGGATGAGGGAGACCTTGGTCAAATTTCAGTTGAAAGAGGTTGAGGGGAGATATCAGAGGAAGAAAGAACGGTTAGCACCTCTATGCCACAAACACAGCGTGGACTTGGTCCGCATGGCTGCGCAAGACACATGAGTGCCTTCTTGCTGCACTACCTCCAACATGACCCTCGTATTGTCAAAATTAGAAGTGATGATGACTACTGGCTTGCCACACTATTAGATCACCGGTACAAGTCCAAATTTTGTGACATAATTCCAGCCATAGAAAGAAACGCACATATGCAGGAGTATCAGCAGAAGCTGTTACTCGATCTTAGCTCGGCTTTTCCACCAAACAACCGTGCAGGTGCAGGGAGTGAATCTCCCAGTTGTAACTTGACAACAATGGGACGGTCTCGTCATCTTCAACAGTCTACCCGTACCAGTAGCACCGTATCTGGAGCTGGTAACAGCAATTTTATTGAATCTTTTCATAATTTTTTTAGACCCTCCTTTGCAAGGCCACCAGAGACAACAAGTCTGACACATAGTCAACGGCTGGAGAGGATGATACAGGAGTATCTCCAAATGAACATCGATGCCATTACTTTGCAAATGGAGACTTGCTCATTTTGGGCTTCAAATCTTGAAAAATGGCCAGAGCTCTCCACTTACGCCTTGGAGATTTTGTCGTGTCCAGCTGCCAGCGTTGTCTCTGAACGTGTCTTCAGTGCTGCTGGGTGTGTGCTGACAGATAAGCGCACGCGTCTGTCCAGTGACAATGTGGACAGACTAACGTTCATCAAAATGAACAAGTCATGGATCCAAAAGGAATTTACTACCCCTGTGTCATCCTGGGGAGAGTAAATGCTTGTGTATTTTGAATGTGCTTGATGCAAATCTAGCTGTGAAGTGTACAACTAGGGCACAAGTGCTGCCACTGATGGGGTGTCTGTGTGGCCCAATTTTTGGAAAAAAGGGAGACTCTTCTTGGAGTAACCCTTGCTGTGTTTTTAAAAATGATCCAAGATGCACAGCGCTGGGATCAGGAAAGACTTTGCTACCTACCCCGGTGTCATCCTGGGGACGGTTAAGTATGGCGTATTTTTGAATGTGCTTGATGCAAATCTAGCTGTGAAGTGTACAACTGGGGCACAAGTGCTGCCACTGAAGGGGTGGGTGTGTGTGGGGCCCAATTTTTGGAAAAAATGGAGACTCCGCTTGGAGTAACCCTTGCTTACATTGTTTTTAAAAATGATCCAAGATGCACAGCGCTGGGATCAGGAAAGACTTTGCTACCTACCCCAGTGTCATCCTGGGGACGGTTAAGTATGGCGTATTTTTGAATGTGCTTGATGCAAATCTAGCTGTGAAGTGTACAACTGGGGCACAAGTGCTGCCACTGAAGGGGTGGGTGTGTGTGTGGCCCAATTTTTGGAAAAAAGGGAAACTCCGCTTGGAGTAACCCTTGCTTACATTGTTTTTAAAAATGATTCAAGATGCACAGCGCTGGGATCAGGAAAGACTTTGCTACCTACCCCAGTGTCATCCTGGGGACGGTTAAGTATGGCGTATTTTTGAATGTGCTTGATGCAAATCTAGCTGTGATGTGTACAACTGGGGCACAAGTGCTGCCACTGAAGGGGTGGGTGTGTGTGGGGCCCAATTTTTGGAAAAAAGGGAGACTCCGCTTGGAGTCACCTTGCGGTGTTTTACATGATTTTAGAAGGGCGTGCCATGCCTATATCTGTGTCTCCTCCTCTTTTTCCTTGTCCTGCTGTTTTGTTTTTGCATGAGTATATGTCCTTGTCACTTTCCCATGTGTTTGTGTTGTGTTGTGAGTTGTTTGTCACCTTTTGGACACCTTTGAGGGTGTTTTCTAGGTGTTTTTATGTGTTTGTGATTGCCTGCCATTGTTTCTTATGCGGTTCGAGTTCGGTTCGTCGAATGTTCGCCGAACCGAACTCGAACGAGACGCCCGTTCGGCGAACCGAACTCGAGCCGAACCGCGACCAGTTCGCTCATCTCTACTAGTAACGGACCATTCACCCCTGACATGAATGTCCCAGGCAAAAGAGGGCAATGCGCGGGTGACACGCTGGTTCTTGGCGTTACATATTTTAAATTTTCAGTGTAGCACAGAGCAGGCAAGGCGCATGGGAACGCAGACGCGTTGTCTAGAACGCACTGCTTGGTAAGTCATTGTGTCCGACCCAACGGGCTCGAACAGAGGGGGGATGAATGTGAGATGTCGAGAGGAGAAGTACTAGAGAACAGGTATGTTTCCCCTCGGTTCATTTCATATGTTCCCATGTACTGAATGTGGAGCAGTCAGCCCATGCAAATGGGCTGGGAAAAGCTGGGAAAGTCAGATCTGGCTCAGCAATAAGTTAGTCACTGAAGCCTGTTTATTTCAGTGTAGTTTTGGGCTCGGTTTTTCCTGGAGTAATCAGTAGGAATGGCAGTGGGACTGGTTGCTCCCTTCTCCACATTTAATCCAGGTTTTGATTCCTCACTGGATCAGCTGAAATAATCAGGAGGCATTCAGAACAAGGAGACTGCTGAGGAGAGTAGTACAGGCTCATAGCTGCTGGTGCTGAGACTCCATACCTCCACTTGCTGTGCTGAGGAACTGACACAGTAAGAGAATACTATTTTGTTTCTTACATAGGTTTATTTTGTAGTTAGCATTCTGTTAGTTAGTGGCCAGACGGCCTTAGACATTTATTTTCCTGTTTTAGCATGTGTAACACTGAGAGATAAGTGTACACAATAAAAAAATGGCAGTGGCCGTATCTGTGTGGAACCTGCCAGTCTGCCGCTGTCATCTGTGAATCCATAGCCACTTTCTTGGACCAAAGCAAAGATCCCAGCTGAGCTATATCCCCTGTCTCACTATATATATATATATATATATATATATATACAGTTAGGTCCAGAAATATTTGGACAGTGACACAATTTTCGCGAGTTGGGCTCTGCATGCCACCACATTGGATTTGAAATGAAACCTCTACAACAGAATTCAAGTGCAGATTGTAACGTTTAATTTGAAGGTTTGAACAAAAATATCTGATAGAAATTGTAGGAATTGTACACATTTCTTTACAAACACTCCACATTTTAGGAGGTCAAAAGCAATTGGACAAATAAACCAAACCCAAACAAAATATTTTTATTTTCAATATTTTGTTGCGAATCCTTTGGAGGCAATCACTGCCTTAAGTCTGGAACCCATGGACATCACCAAACGCTGGGTTTCCTCCTTTTTAATGCTTTGCCAGGCCTTTACAGCCGCAGCCTTCAGGTCTTGCTTGTTTGTGGGTCTTTCCGTCTTAAGTCTGGATTCGAGCAAGTGAAATGCATGCTCAATTGGGTTAAGATCTGGTGATTGACTTGGCCATTGCAGAATGTTCCACTTTTTTGCACTCATGAACTCCTGGGTAGCTTTGGCTGTATGCTTGGGGTCATTGTCCATCTGTACTATGAAGCGTCGTCCGATCAACTTTGCGGCATTTGGCTGAATCTGGGCTGAAAGTATATCCCGGTACACTTCAGAATTCATCCGGCTACTCTTGTCTGCTGTTATGTCTAGAGTTGAGCGCGGTTCGTAATTCGTGGTTCTCCAGTTCGCGGCTCGAGTGATTTTGGGGCATGTTCTAGATCGAACTAGAACTCGAGCTTTTTGCAAAAGCTCGATAGTTCTAGAAACGTTCGAGAACGGTTCTAGCAGCCAAAAAACAGCTAAATCCTAGCTTGGTTTCTGCTGTAATAGTGTAAGTCACTCTGTGAATCAAACTATTATCACATTTCAGTGTATAGTGTGCGTGAACAGCGCCTTCAGATCACTGCTGTTTCTATAATGGCGATCGCCATTTTTTTTTTTTTTTTTCTTGTCTTCCTTCCCTAAGCGCGCGCGTCTTGTGGGGCGGGCCAGCATGTCAGCCAATCACAGACACACACACACCTAAGTGGACTTTGAGCCAGAGAAGCAACGGCATGTGTGATAGGATCTGCATGTCACATGTCCCTGCATTATAAAACCGGACATTTTCTTCACGAACGCCATTATCTGCCTTCTGCGTCTTTGGTGTCAGACATCAGTGTCGCAGCTCCGTCCTCCTGAGTCCTATAGCCGATACAGCTGTATGCGCTGCATACACAGCGTTAGACAGCTTAGGGAGAGCACATTCTAGCAGTCCTTTTAAGGGCTCAAAGCGGCAGGGTCAGAGAGCCATAAGTGACAGGTCCTGCAAACAGCAACAGCGTCTGTGTAGCCCAGGTCAGGGATTTCCTCCCTGCATTTCACCATTAGGAGGGAATAGAAAGGCAGGCTTCCATTCCTCTACCCAGAGCACCACAATCCTGCCACTGTACCCTCTTGTCCTCTGCACACTCCAACTCATTCTAAGTAAGCCATTATACTAGCAAACATTCAGTGTACCTAGTGGCATCCTATACGTGGCTATTGGACTTTGCTATAGTCCCACTAGTGCCAAGACATTTGCAGCACGTCTGCCTGCGTTGCACACTCCAACTAATTATAACTAAGCCATTATACTAGCACACACTCAGTGTACCTAGTGGCATCCTATACGTGGCTATTGGACTTTGCTATAGTCCCACTAGTGCCAAGACATTTGCAGCACGTCTGCCTGCGTTGCACACTCCAACTAATTATAACTAAGCCATTATACTAGCACACACTCAGTGTACCTAGTGGCATCCTAAACGTGGCTATTGGACTTTGCTATAGTCCCACTAGTGCCAAGACATTTGCAGCACGTCTGCCTGCGTTGCACACTCCAACTAATTATAACTAAGCCATTATACTAGCACACACTCAGTGTACCTAGTGGCATCCTATACGTGGCTATTGGACTTTGCTATAGTCCCACTAGTGCCAAGACATTTGCAGCACGTCTGCCTGCGTTGCACACTCCAACTAATTATAACTAAGCCATTATACTAGCACACACTCAGTGTACCTAGTGGCATCCTATACGTGGCTATTGGACTTTGCTATAGTCCCACTAGTGCCAAGACATTTGCAGCACGTCTGCCTGCGTTGCACACTCCAACTAATTATAACTAAGCCATTATACTAGCACACACTCAGTGTACCTAGTGGCATCCTATACGTGGCTATTGGACTTTGCTATAGTCCCACTAGTGCCAAGACATTTGCAGCACGTCTGCCTGCGTTGCACACTCCAACTAATTATAACTAAGCCATTATACTAGCACACACTCAGTGTACCTAGTGGCATCCTATACGTGGCTATTGGACTTTGCTATAGTCCCACTAGTGCCAAGACATTTGCAGCACGTCTGCCTGCGTTGCACACTCCAACTAATTATAACTAAGCCATTATACTAGCACACACTCAGTGTACCTAGTGGCATCCTATACGTGGCTATTGGACTTTGCTATAGTCCCACTAGTGCCAAGACATTTGCAGCACGTCTGCCTGCGTTGCACACTCCAACTAATTATAACTAAGCCATTATACTAGCACACACTCAGTGTACCTAGTGGCATCCTATACGTGGCTATTGGACTTTGCTATAGTCCCACTAGTGCCAAGACATTTGCAGCACGTCTGCCTGCGTTGCACACTCCAACTAATTATAACTAAGCCATTATACTAGCACACACTCAGTGTACCTAGTGGCATCCTATACGTGGCTATTGGACTTTGCTATAGTCCCACTAGTGCCAAGACATTTGCAGCACGTCTGCCTGCGTTGCACACTCCAACTAATTATAACTAAGCCATTATACTAGCACACACTCAGTGTACCTAGTGGCATCCTATACGTGGCTATTGGACTTTGCTATAGTCCCACTAGTGCCAAGACATTTGCAGCACGTCTGCCTGCGTTGCACACTCCAACTAATTATAACTAAGCCATTATACTAGCACACACTCAGTGTACCTAGTGGCATCCTATACGTGGCTATTGGACTTTGCTATAGTCCCACTAGTGCCAAGACATTTGCAGCACGTCTGCCTGCGTTGCACACTCCAACTAATTATAACTAAGCCATTATACTAGCACACACTCAGTGTACCTAGTGGCATCCTATACGTGGCTATTGGACTTTGCTATAGTCCCACTAGTGCCAAGACATTTGCAGCACGTCTGCCTGCGTTGCACACTCCAACTAATTATAACTAAGCCATTATACTAGCACACACTCAGTGTACCTAGTGGCATCCTATACGTGGCTATTGGACTTTGCTATAGTCCCACTAGTGCCAAGACATTTGCAGCACGTCTGCCTGCGTTGCACACTCCAACTAATTATAACTAAGCCATTATACTAGCACACACTCAGTGTACCTAGTGGCATCCTATACGTGGCTATTGGACTTTGCTATAGTCCCACTAGTGCCAAGACATTTGCAGCACGTCTGCCTGCGTTGCACACTCCAACTAATTATAACTAAGCCATTATACTAGCACACACTCAGTGTACCTAGTGGCATCCTATACGTGGCTATTGGACTTTGCTATAGTCCCACTAGTGCAAAGACATTAGCAGAGCACATCTGCCTGCATTGCACACTCCAAGTTTTTTAAACTAAGCAATTTTACTAGCAAACACTCAGTGTACCTAGTGGCATCCTATACGTGGCTATTGGACTTTGCTATAGTCCCACTAGTGCAAAGACATTTGCAGAGCACGTCTGCCTGCATTGCACACTACAACTTTTTTAAACTAAGCAATTTTACTAGCAAACACTCAGTGTACCTAGTGGCATCCTATACGTGGCTATTGGACTTTGCTATAGTCCCACTAGTGCCAAGACATTTGCAGAGCGCATCTGCCTGCGTTGCACACTCCAACTAATTATAACTAAGCCATTATACTTGCACACACTAAGTGTTTTTTAGTGGCATCCTATACGTGGCTATTGGACTTTGCTATAGTCCTACTAGTGCCAAGACATTTGCAGAGCGCATCTGCCTGCGTTGCACACTCCAACTAATTATAACTAAGCCATTATACTAGCACACACTCAGTGAACCTAGTGGCATCCTATACGTGGATATTGGACTTTGCTATAGTCCCACTAGTGCCAAGACATTTGCAGCACGTCTGCCTGCGTTGCACACTCCAACTAATTATAACTAAGCCATTATACTAGCACACACTCAGTGTACCTAGTGGCATCCTATACGTGGCTATTGGACTTTGCTATAGTCCCACTAGTGCCAAGACATTTGCAGCACGTCTGCCTGCGTTGCACACTCCAACTAATTATAACTAAGCCATTATACTAGCACACACTCAGTGTACCTAGTGGCATCCTATACGTGGCTATTGGACTTTGCTATAGTCCCACTAGTGCCAAGACATTTGCAGCACGTCTGCCTGCGTTGCACACTCCAACTAATTATAACTAAGCCATTATACTAGCACACACTCAGTGTACCTAGTGGCATCCTATACGTGGCTATTGGACTTTGCTATAGTCCTACTAGTGCCAAGACATTTGCAGAGCGCATCTGCCTGCGTTGCACACTCCAACGAATTATAACTAAGTTACATTGTCAGGGATATTTATTCTTTATTATTCTGCTGTTAATAAAGCTAGACCACCACTGCAATCTTCACCACCTCTCAATTTTTACTACCACATTTTCAGTCCACAATCTTGTCGCAATCAACATGAGTGGCAAAATGACAGATGCTGGTGGAAAGGGGAAGAGGCGTGGTGGAAAAGGCAAAAAAGGTTTTGTCAGTGGGGAAGGTGCCAAAGCTCCATTATCATCTGCTGAAGATAGACCATCTACTAGCAAAAGTAAGATGTCTACTACTTATTGTGGACAATCCGATGTGCTCCCTTTTTTACGGACACGAACAAGAGGAACAAAGGTAGATGATGGGCAAAAAAGGAAAATGCTTGAATGGATCTCAAGTGGTCCAACAAGTGCCCTCTCAGCCACTTCAAGTACCGCATCCAAAAAACACCATTCCTCTGAGTTGTCATCCCAATCACACTTGATTTCTCCCAGCTCTGAAGTCTCCATCAGCCCTGCACAGTATGGTGGAACTGAGATGGCTGAGTCTGCAGAGCTGTTCAGTCACACTATAGCCTGGGAATCAGAGGTCTGCTCCCAAGCTACAGTGAGTACAGAACAGGAAATGGTCTGCAGTGATGCCCAGAACCTTTGTGACTCAGATTCAGGCCGTGAGGACCAAGTTTCTGAGCATAATGTTGACCCTTTGTCACAAACTGTAACACCTGTGGTTATAGACAATGAGGAACATACTGATGAAGATGAGACGCAGATACCCGATTGGGATGACAACTTAAATATTCGGTCAGGGCAAGAAGAGGCTCGGTCTGAGGGGGAGGGGAGTGCGAACACAACAATTGATGATGACGTTCTAGATCCCACCTACTGTCAACCCCCAGTCAGGCACTCGAGGAGGTCAACAGAGGCGGTGGAGGAGGATGCAACCGACGACGAAGTTACCTTGCGCCTTCCTGGACAGAGTCGGAGCACTGGTAGCACGTCTACAACTGAATCCTCAGCCACCACTCTGCCTATGAGCATTATTCGGGGTGGATCAACAGGTCGCATGGCCTCTAAGCCTTGCCTAGCCTGGGCCTTTTTTCACATCGAAAAAGATCGCCCAACTCATGTGATATGTAACATTTGTCATGATTCTGTTAGTAGAGGTCAAAACCTCAGCAGTTTGACAACTTCTTCCATGAATCGTCACATGAATAAATATCATAAGTCCCGGTGGGAAGCTCACCGTGCTGCAATGCCGGCTAGCGGAGCGAACCATCCACCGCCCGCCCCTTCCAGTGCATCCGCGCGCTCTTCATCTTCTAGGACTGTGGGGACAGCTGTCACACCTGTTTTTCCACGCAAAACTTCCACCACTGTAACCGCAACAGGCAGTTTGCTTGTAAGGTCGTCAGTTGGTTTGGAAGGGGAAACAAGTGAGTGTGTACAGCTCTCTCAGACATCGATAGCACCAACGTTGGATGAAGGCAACATCATGTCTCCGCCTGCACTTTCCTCACAAACCTGCATTTTTCCAGGGACACCCTACTCAACACCGTCTACACACAGCAGCCAGATCTCTGTCCCTCAGATGTGGTCAAATAAAAGGCCACTTCCTCCGACCCATGACAAAGCTAAGAGGTTGACTCTATCCCTCTGTAAGCTGTTGGCTACCGAAATGCTGCCTTTCCGCCTAGTGGACACACAGGATTTTAGAGACCTTATGTCTGTCGCTGTGCCCCAGTACCAGATGCCTAGTCGCCACTACTTCTCTAAGAAAGGTGTGCCCGCGCTACACCAGCATGTCGCACACAACATCACCGCTTCCTTGAGAAACTCTGTGTGTGAACGGGTGCATTTCACCACCGATACTTGGACCAGTAAGCATGGACAGGGACGTTACATGTCGCTGACTGGGCACTGGGTAACTATGGTGATAGATGGTGAAGGGTCTGCTGCACAAGTCTTGCCGTCCCCACGACTTGTGTGTCAATCCTCTGTCTGTCCAAGTTCCGCCACAGCTTCTGCATCCTCCACCTCATCTGGGTCCTCCACCTCCGCCCCAAGCCTGCCTGGTCAGGCCACCAGCGTTCTCACTGCGCAGAAGGAATCACGCACGCCTCATTACTATGCTGGCAGCCGAGCGCAACGGCATCAGGCGGTCTTTAGCTTGACATGTCTTGGTAATAAGAGTCACACAGCTGAGGAGTTGTGGTCAGCTCTGCGGTCCGAGTTTAATAAATGGTTGTCTCCACTCAACCTGCAGCCTGGTAAGGCCGTGTGCGACAATGCTGCAAACCTGGGTGCGGCCCTTCGCCTGGGCAAGGTGACACACGTACCTTGTATGGCTCACGTGTTGAACCTTGTCGTGCAGCAATTTTTAACACACTATCCCGGCCTAGATGGCCTTCTGAACAGGGCACGAAAACTGTCTGCTCACTTCCGGCGTTCAAGCGCCGCAGCTGAGCGACTTGCATCGCTACAGAAGTCTTTCGGCCTGCCGGTTCATCGCCTGAAATGCGATGTGGCGACACGCTGGAATTCAACTCTCCACATGTTACAGCGACTGTGGCAGCACCGCAGAGCCCTGGTGCAATACGTCATGACGTATAGCCTGGGCCAACGAGATGCAGAGGTGGGGCAGATCACCCTGATGGAGTGGTCTCAGATCAAGGACCTATGCACCCTTCTGCACAGTTTCGACATGGCGACGAATATGTTTAGCTCTGACAATGCCATTATCAGCATGACGATTCCAGTCATTTACATGCTGGAGCACACGCTAAACACTATTCGGAGTCAGGGGGTGGGACAACATGAAGGGGAGGAACTACAGGAGGATTCATATGTGCAAGGGACAACAACATCACCAAGGTCCAGACGTTCATCATCACCAACGCAGCAGGCATGGGACCATGGGGAACAGGGATCGACAAGGGCGCATAGTAGCAGGCGAAATGTTGAGCAAGGTGCAGGAGAACATGAAGAAATGGAGGACGAACTGTCCATGGACATGGAAGACTCAGCGGATGAGGGAGACCTTGGTCAAATTTCAGTTGAAAGAGGTTGGGGGGAGATGTCAGAGGAAGAAAGAACGGGTAGCACCTCTATGCCACAAACACAGCGTGGACTTGGTCCGCATGGCTGCGCAAGACACATGAGTGCCTTTTTGTTGCACTACCTCCAACATGACAGTCGTATTGTCAAAATTAGAAGTGATGATGACTACTGGATTGCCACACTATTAGATCCCCGGTACAAGTCCAAATTTTGTGACATAATTCCAGCCATAGAAAGGGACGCACGTATGCAGGAGTATCAGCAGAAGCTGTTACTCGATCTTAGCTCGGCTTTTCCACCAAACAACCGTGCAGGTGCAGGGAGGGAATCTCCCAGTTGTAACTTGACAAACATGGGACGGTCTCGTCATCTTCACCAGTCTACCCGTACCAGTAGGACCGTATCTGGTGCCGGTAACAGCAATTTTATGGAATCTTTTCATAATTTTTTTAGACCCTCTTTTGCAAGGCCACCAGAGACAACAAGTCTGACACATACTCAACGGCTGGAGAGGATGATACAGGAGTATCTCCAAATGAACATCGATGCCATGACTGTGCAACTGGAGCCTTGCTCCTTTTGGGCTTCAAACATAGAAAAATGGCCAGAGCTCTCCAGTTACGCCTTGGAGATTTTGTCGTGTCCAGCTGCCAGCGTTGTCTCTGAACGTGTATTCAGTGCTGCTGGGTGTGTGCTGACAGATAAGCGCACGCGTCTGTCCAGTGACAATGTGGACAGACTGACGTTCATCAAAATGAACAAGTCATGGATCAAGAAGGAATTTACTACCCCTGTGTCATCCTGGGGAGAGTAAATGCTTGTGGATTTGGAATGTGCTTGATGCAAATCAAAACATCCTGTTTGCAACTAGGGCCCAAGTGCTGCCACTGATGGGGTGGGTGTCTGTGTGGCCCAATTTTTGGAAAAAAGGGAGACTCCGCTTGGAGTAACCCTTGCTTACATTGTTTTTAAAAGAAGCCAAGATGAACAAGTCATGGGTCAGCAAAGACTTTGCTACCTACCCCGGTGTCATCCTGGGGACGGTTAATTATGGGGTATTTTTGAATGTGATTGATGCAAATGTAGCTGTGAAGTGTACAACTAGGGCCCAAGTGCTGCCACTGATGGGGTGGGTGTCTGTGTGGCCCAATTTTTGGAAAAAAAGGGAGACTCCGCTTGGAGTAACCCTTGCTTGATGTGTTTTTAAAAGAAGCCAAGATGAACAGAGCTGGGATCAGGAAAGACTTTGCTACCTACCCCGGTGTCATCCTGGGGACGGATAAGAATGGCGTATTTTTGAATGTGCTTGATGCAAATCAAAACATCCTGTTTGCAACTAGGGCCCAAGTGCTGCCACTGATGGGGTGGGTGTCTGTGTGGCCCAATTTTTGGAAAAAAGGGAGACTCCGCTTGGAGTAACCCTTGCTTGATGTGTTTTTAAAAGAAGCCAAGATGAACAGAGCTGGGATCAGCAAAGACTTTGCTACCTACCCCGGTGTCATCCTGGGGACGGATAAGAATGGCGTATTTTTGAATGTGCTTGATGCAAATCAAAACATCCTGTTTGCAACTAGGGCCCAAGTGCTGCCACTGATGGGGTGGGTGTCTGTGTGGCCCAATTTTTGGAAAAAAAGGGAGACTCCGCTTGGAGTAACCCTTGCTTGATGTGTTTTTAAAAGAAGCCAAGATGAACAGAGCTGGGATCAGCAAAGACTTTGCTACCTACCCCGGTGTCATCCTGGGGACGGATAAGAATGGCGTATTTTTGAATGTGCTTGATGCAAATCAAAACATCCTGTTTGCAACTAGGGCCCAAGTGCTGCCACTGATGGGGTGGGTGTCTGTGTGGCCCAATTTTTGGAAAAAAAGGGAGACTCCGCTTGGAGTAACCCTTGCTTGATGTGTTTTTAAAAGAAGCCAAGATGAACAGAGCTGGGATCAGCAAAGACTTTGCTACCTACCCCGGTGTCATCCTGGGGACGGATAAGAATGGCGTATTTTTGAATGTGCTTGATGCAAATCAAAACATCCTGTTTGCAACTAGGGCCCAAGTGCTGCCACTGATGGGGTGGGTGTCTGTGTGGCCCAATTTTTGGAAAAAAAGGGAGACTCCGCTTGGAGTAACCCTTGCTTGATGTGTTTTTAAAAGAAGCCAAGATGAACAGAGCTGGGATCAGCAAAGACTTTGCTACCTACCCCGGTGTCATCCTGGGGACGGATAAGAATGGCGTATTTTTGAATGTGCTTGATGCAAATCAAAACATCCTGTTTGCAACTAGGGCCCAAGTGCTGCCACTGATGGGGTGGGTGTCTGTGTGGCCCAATTTTTGGAAAAAAGGGAGACTCCGCTTGGAGTAACCCTTGCTTGATGTGTTTTTAAAAGAAGCCAAGATGAACAGAGCTGGGATCAGGAAATACTTTGCTACCTACCCCGGTGTCATCCTGGGGACGGATAAGAATGGCGTATTTTTGAATGTGCTTGATGCAAATCAAAACATCCTGTTTGCAACTAGGGCCCAAGTGCTGCCACTGATGGGGTGGGTGTCTGTGTGGCCCAATTTTTGGAAAAAAAGGGAGACTCCGCTTGGAGTAACCCTTGCTTGATGTGTTTTTAAAAGAAGCCAAGATGAACAGAGCTGGGATCAGCAAAGACTTTGCTACCTACCCCGGTGTCATCCTGGGGACGGATAAGAATGGCGTATTTTTGAATGTGCTTGATGCAAATCAAAACATCCTGTTTGCAACTAGGGCCCAAGTGCTGCCACTGATGGGGTGGGTGTCTGTGTGGCCCAATTTTTGGAAAAAAGGGAGACTCCGCTTGGAGTAACCCTTGCTTGATGTGTTTTTAAAAGAAGCCAAGATGAACAGAGCTGGGATCAGGAAATACTTTGCTACCTACCCCGGTGTCATCCTGGGGACGGATAAGAATGGCGTATTTTTGAATGTGCTTGATGCAAATCAAAACATCCTGTTTGCAACTAGGGCCCAAGTGCTGCCACTGATGGGGTGGGTGTCTGTGTGGCCCAATTTTTGGAAAAAAAGGGAGACTCCGCTTGGAGTAACCCTTGCTTGATGTGTTTTTAAAAGAAGCCAAGATGAACAGAGCTGGGATCAGGAAAGACTTTGCTACCTACCCCGGTGTCATCCTGGGGACGGATAAGAATGGCGTATTTTTGAATGTGCTTGATGCAAATCAAAACATCCTGTTTGCAACTAGGGCCCAAGTGCTGCCACTGATGGGGTGGGTGTCTGTGTGGCCCAATTTTTGGAAAAAAGGGAGACTCCGCTTGGAGTAACCCTTGCTTGATGTGTTTTTAAAAGAAGCCAAGATGAACAGAGCTGGGATCAGGAAATACTTTGCTACCTACCCCGGTGTCATCCTGGGGACGGATAAGAATGGCGTATTTTTGAATGTGCTTGATGCAAATCAAAACATCCTGTTTGCAACTAGGGCCCAAGTGCTGCCACTGATGGGGTGGGTGTCTGTGTGGCCCAATTTTTGGAAAAAAAGGGAGACTCCGCTTGGAGTAACCCTTGCTTGATGTGTTTTTAAAAGAAGCCAAGATGAACAGAGCTGGGATCAGCAAAGACTTTGCTTCCTACCCCGGTGTCATCCTGGGGACGGATAAGAATGGCGTATTTTTGAATGTGCTTGATGCAAATCAAAACATCCTGTTTGCAACTAGGGCCCAAGTGCTGCCACTGATGGGGTGGGTGTCTGTGTGGCCCAATTTTTGGAAAAAAAGGGAGACTCCGCTTGGAGTAACCCTTGCTTGATGTGTTTTTAAAAGAAGCCAAGATGAACAGAGCTGGGATCAGCAAAGACTTTGCTACCTACCCTGGTGTCATCCTGGGGACGGATAAGAATGGCGTATTTTTGAATGTGCTTGATGCAAATCAAAACATCCTGTTTGCAACTAGGGCCCAAGTGCTGCCACTGATGGGGTGGGTGTCTGTGTGGCCCAATTTTTGGAAAAAAGGGAGACTCCGCTTGGAGTAACCCTTGCTTGATGTGTTTTTAAAAGAAGCCAAGATGAACAGAGCTGGGATCAGGAAATACTTTGCTACCTACCCCGGTGTCATCCTGGGGACGGATAAGAATGGCGTATTTTTGAATGTGCTTGATGCAAATCAAAACATCCTGTTTGCAACTAGGGCCCAAGTGCTGCCACTGATGGGGTGGGTGTCTGTGTGGCCCAATTTTTGGAAAAAAAGGGAGACTCCGCTTGGAGTAACCCTTGCTTGATGTGTTTTTAAAAGAAGCCAAGATGAACAGAGCTGGGATCAGCAAAGACTTTGCTACCTACCCCGTGTCATCCTGGGGACGGATAAGAATGGCATATTTTTGAATGTGCTTGATGCAAATCAAAACATCCTGTTTGCAACTAGGGCCCAAGTGCTGCCACTGATGGGGTGGGTGTCTGTGTGGCCCAATTTTTGGAAAAAAAGGGAGACTCCGCTTGGAGTAACCCTTGCTTGATGTGTTTTTAAAAGAAGCCAAGATGAACAGAGCTGGGATCAGGAAAGACTTTGCTACCTACCCCGGTGTCATCCTGGGGACGGATAAGAATGGCGTATTTTTGAATGTGCTTGATGCAAATGTAGCTGTGAAGTGTACAACTGGGGCACAACTGCTGCCACTGAAGGGGTGGGTGTGTGTGTGGCCCAATTTTTGGAAAAAATGGAGACTCCGCTTGGAGTCACCTTGCGGTGTTTTACATGATTTTAGAAGGGCGTGCCATGCCTATATCTGTGTGTCCTCCTCTTTTTCCTTGTCCAGCTGTTTTGTTTTCGCATGAGTATATGTCCTTGTCACTTTCCAATGTGTTTGAGTTGTTTGTCACCTTTAGGACACCTTTGAGGGTGTTTTCTAGGTGTTTTTCTGTGTTTGTGATTGCCTGCCATTGTTTCCTATGCAGTTCGAGTTCGGTTCGTCGAACGTTCGACGAACCGAACTCGAACGGGAGGTCCGTTCGGCGAACCAACCTCGAGCCGAACCGCGACCGGTTCGCTCATCTCTAGTTATGTCATCAATAAACACAAGTGACCCAGTGCCATTGAAAGCCATGCATGCCCATGCCATCACGTTGCCTCCACCATGTTTTATAGAGGATGTGGCGTGCCTTGGATCATGTGCCGTTCCCTTTCTTCTCCAAACTTTTTTCTTCCCATCATTCTGGTACAGGTTGATCTTGGTCTCATCTGTCCATAGAATACTTTTCCAGAACTGAGCTGGCTTAATGAGGTGTTTCTCAGCAAATTTAACTCTGGCCTGTCTATTTTTGGAATTGATGAATGGTTTGCATCTATATGTGAACCCTTTGTATTTACTTTCATGGAGTCTTCTCTTTACTGTTGACTTACAGACAGATACACCTACTTCACTGAGAGTGTTCTGGACTTCAGTTGATGTTGTGAACGGGTTCTTCTTCACCAAAGAAAGTATGCGGCGATCATCCACCACTGTTGTCATCCGTGGACGCCCAGGCCTTTTTGAGTTCCCAAGCTCACCAGTCAATTCCTTTTTTCTAAGAATGTACCCGACTGTTGATTTTGCTACTCCAAGCATGTCTGCTATCTCTCTGATGGATTTTTTCTTTTTTTTTTCAGCCTCAGGATGTTCTGCTTCACCTCAATTGAGAGTTCCTTAGACCGCATGTTGTCTGGTCACAGCAACAGCTTCCAAATGCAAAACCACACACCTGTAATCAACCCCAGACCTTTTAACTACTTCATTGATTACAGGTTAACGAGGGAGACGCCTTCAGAGTTAATTGCAGCCCTTAGAGTCCCTTGTCCAATTACTTTTCGTCCCTTTAAAAAGAGGAGGCTATGCATTACAGAGCTATGATTCCTAAACCCTTTCTCCGATTTGGATGTGAAAACGCTCATATTGCAGCTGGGAGTGTGCACTTTCAGCCCATATTATATATATAATTGTATTTCTGAACATGTTTTTGTAAACAGCTAAAATAACAAAACTTGTGTCACTGTCCAAATATTTCTGGACCTAACTGTATATTTATTTACAGCCAGCCCTTGCACTTTATTTACCCCGCGACCATCATTTTGTTAATTTCGACAGCCCTATGATTGTTACTTCTGTTATTATCTACATCCAAATCTAAAGAATTAGCCAATCTGGCTTTATCTGTTCACTATACTCCTAGGATTTGTGTTGTGAATATCAGTTATACTTTTGCTTCTGTGAGGCTCCCTCTTGTGGCCAGGAATGGTTTGGACAGAGACCAAGTGTGCTGGAGCAATGGGCGTTTCAATTGCTAACTCTCTGCCTATTTAAGCTTTTGCTTCATGGCTGTCTGGGTCGGTTATCATTTGTTCTTTACTTCACCAGCCTTTTCATTTTGCTCCAGACCACATCTACCCCAGATAAGTGCTTGTTTCTTTCTTAAGTTGTTTTGTTCTTTTCTGGGTTGTCAATTATTGTGGTTGTTGTCAGTTTATTTTCAAGCAGGAATCTTCCATCTCTGTTGCTTAGCTGGGAAGCTCCCTTGTTATGATCCGGAACCATGGAAGATCACCACAAATCATTGGCAAAAAGGTGACAAGAGCATTGGCAACTAATCTGGCCGCCATCCCCTTACTAACCAACACAACTAGAAGTAGCCGAGGGGTGAACTAACATCCTGTGCACCGTGAACCCAGCCGGAGAACTAACTATCCTAAAGGTAGGAAAGATGAATAACTCTCTGCCTCAGAAAATAGACAAGAATAGCAAGCCCCCCACATTCAAAGACTGCGGTGATATAGGAAAAACACAATACACAGTGTGAGACTGTGACCGGGGTTATCTATGACGGCCGGTATGTCTCGCCCCGGTTGTGCTCACTCCATGATAGAAAGTAAATCCACTCTAGGGTTAATGCTGTTTCCCTACAGGCTGAAGGAAGGGTTAAATGGAAACAGGAACGAGGGGCAGGTGTGCCGGGTGTGAGGGAGTGATCACAACTCCCTGAGTCTCTGCTGGAGAGACATGTATATTGCTGTGGATTTTTGTTTGGACATTAAACACCGTGTGCTGTGAACCTATATGCCTGGATCCCGTGTCTTCTGCTGCGCAGCCGACCGCGCTACCTCACATATGGTGGAGAATCGGCGGGCATGCCAGCCCGGTGAGGTGTACTTCCTTTTCTGGTGATCCGGTAGCACATGTCCTGGATTCAAGCAGCTATACTACGGCCCAAACCCAGCGACGCCATGGAGGACATACTAAGGCATTTGGCTCAGGCTAATGCACAGCAGCAGCAGGCTAATGCACAACAACAAGAGGCTAATGCACAGCAACAACAGGTGAATACCCACCTGCTCCGGACGTTGGAGCAACAGCAGCAACAGCACCAGCAATCCTTGAAATTGCAGGAAAAAAGGCACCAAGAACAGATGGTTCTCCTGGCCAAGTCAATCCGTGCCGGACCGGCAGCAACAACCCCGGGACCGGGTGACGACGGCAGCGTCCGGAAAGCGGTGAGACAAGCGTTGCAAAAGATGACCCCGGGGGATGATGTGGAAGCGTTCCTGGCAGTGTTTGAGCGGGTGGCCGAGCGGGAAAAGCTGCCGACCCCCCAGTGGGCTGAGGTATTGTCGCCCTATCTGACGGGGGAACCCCAAAAAGCGTACCTGGACCTCGGTACCGAGGACGCCATTGACTATGTGACCCTGAAAGCCGAAATACTGGCTCGGTTGGGGGTGAATACCTATGTACGGGCTCAGCGGGTAAATCAGTGGTTCTATGAGGAAGCCCTACAATCCTGAATCCGGGACACCTGCCGTAGGGGTCCCCATGATAGGGACAGAATGTGAACCCGATAGGTCGCCCCTAGAGGTATTGGCAGGAGAGGCTGAGACGGTCGAGCCCATCCCGGACTTGGAGGCATCCCCGGATGCGTTTGGGACAGCCCAACTCCAGGACCCTACGTTAATACATGCCCGGAATAGGGTGTTAGTAATTGACGGGGTGGCCCAGCTGCCCGGTGCCCAGGTAAGGTACCCCCATTTCGCTCTTAAACAGGATTTACTCTACCGGGTAGATGAAATACGGGGCGTGGGGGTGGAGCAGTTGGTGGTGCCCCAGCCGTATCGCCGGCGGGTCCTCGACTTGGCTCATAAACATCTGATGAGTGGCCACCTAGGGGTCAAGAAAACGCAGGAGCGAATATTGCAACGGTTCTATTGGCCCGGGGTCTTTGGGGAGGTAAAACGGTTCTGCGAAACCTGCCCGGAGTGTCAGCTTACCGCACCACTGGTCCACTTTCGCAGTCCGTTGGTGCCGTTACCCATTATAGAAGTCCCTTTTGAACGGATAGGGATGGATCTGGTGGGGCCCCTCGTAAAGTCTGCTCGAGGGCACCAACACATCCTAGTGATCGTTGACTATGCCACCCGGTATCCAGAGGCGATACCTCTCAGACATACTGCGGCGAAGCTTATAGCTCGGGAGTTGTTTTCTGTGTTCTGCCGGGTGGGGTTGCCCAAGGAGATCCTTACGGATCAGGGGACCCCATTCATGTCTAAAGTGACCAAAGAACTATGCCGGCTACTCCAGATCAAGCAGTTGCGTACGTCTGTGTATCATCCTCAGACGGATGGGTTAGTAGAACGATTCAATAAAACCCTGAAAACCATGCTAAAAAGGGTGATCTCCAAAGATGGGAAGGACTGGGATATGATGCTTCCCTATTTGATGTTTGCCATCCGAGAGGTGCCACAGGCATCCACGGGGTTTTCGCCTTTTGAATTGTTATACGGGCGACATCCCCGGGGATTGTTGGACCTGGCAAAGGAAACATGGGAGCAAGAGCCCACCCCCCATAAAAGTGTGATTGAACACATTTTAGGAATGCAGAACCGCATAAGCGCGGTCATGCCAATTGTGAAGGAGCATTTACAGGAGGCTCAGGCCGCGCAAAGCGGCCGCTATAATAGACAAGCCACCGTGCGGACCTTTAAACCCGGGGATCGGGTGTTGGTATTAATCCCCACGGCGGAGAGTAAATTCCTGGCTCAGTGGCAAGGCCCCTACGAGATAAAGGAAAAAGTTGGGGTGGTCAACTATAAAGTATTGCAGCCCGGTAGGCGGAAACCTGAACAAATATACCATGTCAACCTATTAAAACCGTGGCAGGAACGGGAAAGCCTGATGGTTGAGTTTCCCCCATCTCCCTCCTCTTCGGGTCGTTCACTCCCGGCTTCAGCGACCTCCGGAGAGGACGAACCGGAAGTAAGGATCGGAGAAGCCCTCACCAAGCAACAGAGGCGAGAGGCCAGACGGCTGGTTCAGCAGAACCCCGATGTCTTCTCCGAGTTGCCGGGTAGGACCAGTCTGATACGACATGACATTGTCACCGAGCCCCACCTGAAGGTACGCCTGAAGTCATACCGCGTGCCGGAGGCTCGAAGACAAGCCATATCAGAAGAAGTGAAGACAATGCTACGCCTGGGGGTCATCGAAAAATCCCGGAGTGAATGGGCTAGTCCCATTGTCCTAATACCAAAACCCGATGGCTCCTTAAGGTTCTGCAATGACTTCCGGAGATTGAACGAAATATCCAAGTTCGATCTCTACCCCATGCCCCGGGTGGATGAGCTGATTGATAGGCTGGGACAGGCGCGATATTTTACCACGCTCGACCTGACCAAGGGGTACTGGCAGGTGCCACTGACGGAGTCCGCCAAGGAGAAAACCGCTTTTGTTACGCCGGAGGGTCTCTTCCACTATGTTGTCTTGCCTTTTGGGTTACATGGCGCTCCGGCCACGTTCCAGAGGTTGATGGACTTAGTGCTGGAACCCCACCAGGCGTATGCATCAGCGTACCTTGATGACATCATTATTTACAGCCCCGATTGGCAGACCCACTTGGAACAGGTACAAGCGGTGGTGGACGCGCTTCGAACAGCCGGATTGACAGCCAATCCCAAGAAATGTGCGTTGGGACTCACGGAAGCCCGCTACTTGGGCTACGTGATAGGCCAAGGAGTGATTAAGCCCCAAATTAACAAGGTTGAGGCGATCCAGAAGTGGCCTAGACCCCTGACCACAAAGCAGGTTAGGGCCTTCCTGGGTATCGTGGGGTACTACAGGAGGTTTGTAAGAGATTTTGCGGGACTATCAGCCCCCTTGACGGACCTTCTCAAAGGCAAGAAGTCCGTCATGGTGCGCTGGACTCCGCAGGCCGAGGACTCCTTCCGGGCCCTGAAGGGGGTCCTGTGCGGACAACCCGTTCTGGTCAACCCTGATTTCCGGAAGGAGTTCATAGTACAGACTGACGCCTCTGAGGTCGGCCTGGGGGCAGTGCTGTCTCAGGTGGTTCAGGGGGAGGAACACCCCGTCACCTTCTTGAGTAGGAAGCTCACCCCTCCCGAGCGGAATTATAGCGTAGTGGAGAAGGAGTGCCTGGCGATTAAATGGGCCTTGGAGTCCCTACGCTATTACCTGCTGGGACGGCAGTTTCGCTTGGTGACTGATCACTCTCCGCTGGTCTAGATGAGGTCCGCCAAGGAACGGAATGCCCGGGTTACCCGGTGGTTCCTTTCTCTGCAGAACTTCCGGTTTACGGTTGAACACCGGGCCGGTAGGTTGCAGGTCAACGCCGATGCCTTGTCCCGCGGCCCGTGTTTGATGGCGGGAGTTCAACCCCGCACGCTTGAACTGAGGGGGGGGGTATGTGAGACTGTGACCGGGGTTATCTATGACGGCCGGTATGTCTCGCCCCGGTCGTGCTCACTCCATGATAGAAAGTAAATCCACTCTAGGGTTAATGCTGTTTCCCTACAGGCTGAAGGAAGGGTTAAATGGAAACAGGAACGAGGGGCAGGTGTGCCGGGTGTGAGGGAGTGATCACAACTCCCTGAGTCTCTGCTGGAGAGACATGTATATTGCTGTGGATTTTTGTTTGGACATTAAACACCGTGTGCTGTGAACCTATATGCCTGGATCCCGTGTCTTCTGCTGCGCAGCCGACCGCGCTACCTCACAACAGGTAGATGACAGGATTAGCAAAAGGTGAGGCCCCCGCTGACTAAAATAGGAAAGGACAGGAAAGGGACTGATGGTAGCCAGAGAAAAACCCTGCAAAATACCAACTTCCTGATAGTACAAAAAGGCCCTCAGATCGCTCGATCTGAACTCCGTCCTATACCAGGTGCCCTTGTCATACCAATGAACAGAAAACAAGAATTATAACAAATTCAACAAGCCATAAACACATGGACCCAAAGGAGCTATACTCCACATAGAACTGCAGGGAGTTCCTCAACAATCCACTGAGGGGGGAAATCCCTGGAAGGAAATAAACTGAAACCAACCACAACAAATGACAAACCCAGATAAGCAAAAGAACCAGGCAATAAATAAAGAGCAAGAACTTATCTGGAGTGGATGTGATGTAGAGCAGGATTATGCAGGCTAGAGATACAAAGAACAACTGACATCCGGCAACAGCCTGCAATCAGACCAGGACTTAAATAAGCAGAGAGTTAGGAAAGGAAACACCCACTGCACAACACACCTGGTCTCTGTCCAAACCCTTCCTGGCCACCAGAGGGAGCCTCCCAGCAGCCAAGACATAACTAACATTCACAACACTCCCTGCAGCTATGTTTGGAGTTTTTGCTCCTATAAGTCCATGTGTTTGTTGCTTCTTGAATTTGTAATTGTTCCTGTTTTATGTTCATTGGTTTGACAAGAGCGCCTGATATAGGACGGAGTGCAGATCGTGCGATCTGAGGACCTTTTTGTACTATCAGGTATTTGGATTTTTGTAGGGTTTTTCTCTGATCACCATCAGCTTCTTTCCTATCCTTTCCTATTTAGTTAGTGGGGCCTCACCTTTGCTAATCCTATCATCCATCTGTGTATTGTATTTTCCTATATCTTTGAATGTGGGGGGTTTGCTATACCTTTTGCGGACTATTTCTGAGGCAGAGAGTTATTCATCCTTCCTTCCTATAGGATACTTAGTTTTCTGGCTGGGTTCGCGGTGCATAGGATGTTAGTTTACCCCTCAGCTACTTCTAGTGTTGATGGTTTAGTAAGAGGATGGCAGCCAGATTAGTTGCCAATGCGCTTGTCACCTTTTTGCCAATGATCTATTGTGATCTTCCATGGTTCCGGATCATAACAGATTTGTATAATTTAACCCAATTTAGAGTGTGTTAACCCTCCACATCCTTGTGTGTTTTGTACACTGTAACACTGCATTTTTATTGTGTTTTTGTATGTCTATCACTTACTGTATAAATTTTTCTAAAAATAAAGTATTTCTATATTTCATATGCGGAATTACTCTGTCATGCTGCCACCAGGGGGAGCCAGAGCTCTGCAGCAGAAGACACTACACAGAGCAACGAGAACCAGTAAGTAAATACACAGTGTTCTCATACACTGCCTCACAGCACAGGTGAGAAGCAGAGATGCAGGGCATGCGA